>NW_027108914.1:3191450-3251726 GCF_000696795.3 Halyomorpha halys
ATGTATTATATATGTATGAAAGTATAAATTTTATTTTAATGAAGGGTACGAAAAAACAAATCAAGCCATAATTTTTAAAGTAAATACATTTTTTTCCATTGAATTATTACTATTGTTTAAATTAAAACGGAAATATTTAACTTAAATCTGACGTATCTCCAGCTCCTGTTTCAACTAAATCTCGCCGAGAGAGCAAATAACAGGGAGCAGTATAATTCGTGTTTCCTGAGAGCAGGTATACAGAGATATATAGTCACACGGCGGTCTCTAGATAAGCCAAACTATGCAATAGATGGCGCTAGCGTCGCTCCTGAATACCAAGCAACCGCGCTCCTTTCTTGATTAAACCTTATCACAGCCGGGGAAATTTTTTTAATTAAACAAAAAATTCCTCCTACCACGGTCTACTACACCCGGGAAATTTAAACTTTGAAGATTAACGAACTTGAAGAAGTTACGTGATCAGATAGCTAAGGAAAACTGGAGCATAGCAGAGTTTTCTTCAGAGAGTAATAAGAAAAGTAGAGGTAATTTAGAGTTTAAATTTTATGTAATCGAATTAGTTTAAAAAAAAGCTAAACTAAAACATTGTTGATATTATACTCTTGTTAGATTTAAACAATATGGTACCAGAACATTAAATATTTATTTATATGCGAATATTACACTTCGACTGATTAAGATAATATGGATGCTAATCAATCCAAAAATTGCTTTTTATGAACACAATTAATTTACAAGTTTAAAAAGATTCGAATTCAACAGGCGATTGAGAAAATATATAATCTATAGTCGTCACTTCCTATTTCTTGAGAATCATAGAAGTTTTTATTGAATTATTATAATTTGATTTATTTACTTTTTAATTACAAAAATTTATATCATTTTCTGTTTTCGAATATTTTTTTTTCATCTTAACTATTGCTATCATAATAACAGATGTATCCTAGAATAAAAAATTATATTAGGAATGTTTCCGTAATAGAACGTCAATATGGATAGAATAACATCACTATTACTGTGAATGTCCTTATATCATAATAAATAAATAATACAAGCTGTCAAAATTAATTGCAATAATTATTAGCGTTAAAAATATTCATACAAGCCATGTATCTGATTAAACTTAAGAAGAAAGAATATTAAAAGTAATGTAAATGATAATAATAATACTAACAAAATAAGTATATCAATAAATAAAAAGGTGTAATATAAACTGAAAAAAATTTACAAATATATAATCTATAAATGTAAATATATATCGATATAATAAAAACTGATAATATAATTATATACAAGATAAATTTAAATAAAAATAAAATTAATACATCTGACACACATTCGCACTTATATACATTATTTTCCAATTTCTAAAGAACCTCCTTTAAGATGCTGAATAATGTTGGGCAAAAAATAATTAAAAACTTCAATTACTGTAATTTGAAATTGTGGTTCATCAAGCAGTTTTAATCACAATTTAGCACTAGTTTGTTATATTATTTCTGAAATTTCAAATTACAGTAATTAATAGGTAATTTTAAATGCAATTACTTTTTCTCCAATATTGTTACTGAGGCGTCTCTAATAGTCCTCAGAACTACGTCAATTTTTTTTTTTTTTAGGGTTGTGTAATAGAACTACGTTTCTTTCAAGATAATCTACGCGAACAGTATATAGTATAATGAAAAAAAAATTGTATACAAACTGGAAAAAAAAAAATTCTGATTTTAAATGAAAATATGTAAATATGTAAAATGAAAATTGTGTTTTGAAGGATATTAATACATCAATAAGTTATGTTTTATTATAATTGTAGTAGCCATTTCTATAAACAGCTGCTACTATTTAAGGTTTTTCTTATTAAACAAAACAACGTACATTTATCTTGAAATATATATATAATGTATATACTTATATATTTTGGCTAAGGATAAACTTTCTTCTTCTTAGCTTGCTACTTTCCGATAAAGTAAATATAAAGCTCGGATAGAGGGCTGGCCTTTACGAGACTTACGAAAAAGGTCTCGCCGGAGAGGATATGAGGGATAAGAGGCAGAGTATGGAAAGAAGTTGCGAGGATATGAACCTCTCAGGATTTACGATCCGGTCTGCACCAAGTGAGAGATTCAGATGCTAGTGGCGCTCCAGCCCTTGATCAAAAAATGTCTACCGAATATCCTCCCTTCAAAAGTTCCCTCGTGCACGCTTGGGCCTCCCTCCTCCCGAGATCTGTATCTCCTTGCCGGCGGTTATTGGCAGGACTGGTCGTCCGCCCTGGAAAGAACGATCCCCGGGGACGTCCGATAGTGCGGAGTTGGCGAACTGGGGATTGGCTACAGTCAGGGGAGGCGAGATTGGGATGATGCCAGTAAACAACCTTAAGTCCGGCCTGTTAGGCTAAAGCTTTATAAATGTTATTTCATAAAAATACTTAAATTTAAATAATAAAAAGAAGCAAGCTCCAAATTTATACCAAAAATAATAATATTATTCGTTTAAGTTATACACAATTGTATTAATGTGCCTTATAAAATTGGCGCCCAAAATGAAAGAAACCTGGAATAAATACAATTCCAATATAAGTTAGTTTTGTCTATTTTGATTTGTGTAAATTGTTAAGGCATTGAGTTATATAATTGAATTTTTTCATTTCCTTAAGATTTTAATGAAGATCTATTCAGCCCTATAGTGGGAATGTCAAAATGTATTTCTTTAAAGCCTTCTTGAAATAAATATTGACTGGCCAAAGTGTGATTCGAACCAAGAATGTTTTAATCCAAGTCCAAATACAAAAGTTGAAAAAATTAATATTTTCAAGGGATTACTTGAAACTTCCAACACAATTACTCGGTTTACCATAAAATGAATACTTTTTATATTCATGTCAAATGCAATCTCGTATATGGTGCCTGATTTGATTTATTGACATCTGAAGCTGAAATCCTCTAAAACAAATAATAGAGTAACAAGATCGGTTTACCCATTCTAGAGATAATTTCAATTTTTTTTTTCTGTAAAGGTTTTGAAATAGTGTGTCAAAAAGTCTTTTGTGTTTTTCTTCAATCTTCAAACATGGCTGAGTAATGGCCGTATTTATTAGTCAGAAAACTCGTAAGTCTGCTAGAAATACTAATGGGAACATAGGATTTCTGTTCAAAATATAACGTCACTTGTTCCAATCGTTTTCCTTCTAGGAGCCGTTGAAATAACTCTCAAGTCTGTAAACTTTCTTAATGAGGCCAGATTTTTTTTGTGGCTCCCGTAATATTTGGTGAAATAGGCATACAAACTATTCTCCTACCTCTGGCGATATTTATTTAGTATATGTTTCCAAATTTAGTTGTTTGGCTAAACTAGAGTCGTGAAATATATTTACGACATCCCTTGTCAAATGTCCTAATAAAAAACAAAAGAGGTCTAACTTTCAAAACAAAAAACCTGGTCTATTAGAAGAGCTATTATTGCCTATACGCATACTATGGCTTCAAATTAAAATACTAACGGTAATAGAAACAAATACACATTTGAATCATATATTTTTTTTAATTTATTTTTTGTAAGATTATTAAATAAAAATATCAGTTATGGAAAGTCTTATATGATCTCTGACAGACTTAGTTAGCCAAGGCTTGGAACCTCTCTAAATAACCTAAAACCAAAGCTGGAACCTAACTAAACCTCTAATCAGGGCCCTGTTTCATAATAAAGTACAAACTAATATTATTAGTCTTGTCGATTTAACTTAATACAATTACACTGGCTTGTACAATAATAACTTGTAATTTAGTACTTTTTAACTCCTGTAATATCACTTTAGTCATCCCTATTATGAAAAAAATAAGTATTAGTGCAATTACCATGTTGTTTCTATACTTGTACTTTGAACTAATACTATTAGCTTTTATTATGAAACAGGGCCCTGCTGATGTTCTCGACACTAAAGAAAAGCTTACAAACATCTGACTAGGTTGTTCATTTGATCGTTTTGGAGTCCCAATATGAACTTATGGATTTGAATTGATCACAATTTATAAATGTAGACGCCATATCTCAATTTTCAAGACAGTAATTTCGCTTAAGTGTTAGCTTAGAAATTTCATTTTCTTTTTTCCATATCTAATAAATATGTTAATATGGATGGCGTTTATTGTTTTATGATTTTTATCTCAGAGATGTTTTCATTTTCTTTATTTTGTCATTAGGGACTGTGAAAACCAGTAAAGAAGTTTCAATTTTTCATTTTCATAAGCATTTTTGAATCCAACAACAAGTCACATTACCCTCCTCACCCTATTTTATATATTTGAAATTTGGAATTAAATAATTAAAGAAAGTAAATATTTAAATTTGTCCTGTATGCTTGTTTTGTTTTTTGTTTTTTGTTACAAAAAGGCATTTTCACTATTAGAAATATGTTCAAAATATTGTGAAACAAAATTTCTAAATATTATACACTCCTTCGCAAGTATTAGACAAATAGTCTTGTTTAAATTGGTTGTCAGGCGTTCAGACATCAATAATGGGTATTTTTGCCTGTATATTCTTTTTTTTTATTTCTTGTTTTAGCTTATTTCTAGGTTTTAACATGTATACCTACATAAAATGCGAAAGACAATTTAAATTTAAATTCTACTCATTGGTAGAAATGGGTTGTATATATCCAAAATATATATCTAAATAAAAATGTCGTATATTATTTATTCACGGCTCAATTAAAAATTTGTTATATCTTCAGATTGATAATTCAACTAACAATTTTATTTTTTATTAACTAGTATATTTAGTTTTCGAATTTAGCAAATTTTTTTAATTTATTATTTTATATATTATTAATGATATGTTCGTATATCAGTATGGATAGATTTTAACATAATTAACACAATTTGTATATCCTATGCATGACATAGATGTAGTTTATGTTCATGCTCAGAAGATTTAAGTCAAATGATGTATGTTACTCCATGGAACATTATACTTTATTGAATGCTGAGCAGAATTGAACCCTCTGCTTCGTGCGTTTCTTCAATCTATCATTCTTTTACTTCCCGGAGTCACGAACACTGTAGTGTTCTTATTATAGTCCAATTTACTACTTTAGTACAAAAGTTCTACGATTTTCTAAAAGTATGATTTTACATATTTCAAAGGATGGATAGTTAGAATTGAAACCACAAAAATATTTAAAATATGTTAATTTATGGTGAGAATACTTAAATGCCGTAAATTTATCCTTTTGAGGTCAAAGTATAAAATTTTTTTTTCGCCCATTGTTATTTCTGATCCTTTGGAAACACATTCACTCAAAAAGAGGGTAGTGGAGAAGTATTGAGTAGTTGTATAAAACAATTTCGATAAATTAAACTCTACATAACAAACTTCCACACGTCTACAATTAAAAAAAAATTACATACTAACGGTTTCGGGAAAATTCACTGATAATATATTAATATATTTATTATTTATTATTTTTGTTTGTTTTAGATTAAGATAAAATATATCTAAAAATCAGAGGTTCAGAACGTTTTTACTAGTTTTGCCAATTTAGTAATATTATACCCTGAAATATTTTATAACTATATTTTATTAATTACTGATAATTCAATAACACATTCAAGTATTGTAATTTAACATAATAAAGTCCATTTCTAGTAAAAACATCTTTGGCTTCTTTTATATACAACTGTTTCATCATATCAAATTCTGATAGACAGATGTTGAAACAACAGATATGTCTGAAGATGGGATCTCTGCCCGAACGCCCCCGAAACGTTACCTATATCAGAGAAGAAATAAAAGATTCAACGGAAGTATGCTGAAGTGTATACCTACAAAGATGTTTATAGGATACTAAAAAAGGCTTATTAAAATAAAAGATTTATTGTAAAAGTTAAAAAAATAAGTGGAAAAATATTTTAGTGCTTAGATTAGTTCAACAAATTATAATTTCTTTTATCACTCAAATTAAATTCACTGAATTATTTTAATGCAAATGATTTAAAGAGACAAAATATCATGTGATTATCGTCATTAAAAATAAACACAAAAAAGGAGAAAGACCCTCGGTTTCTTTGAAGAAGTAGAGTGGATTCCATTTTTTTTTTCTACCATCAGATGCAATATTTTGTTTGGGAGACTATATATGAGAGCAATCAACGAAAAATTCCCATCGAGCTCCACCCTCCCATTATCGGCTACTTCTTCTAGAATTCCTATTGGCCTATCTGGATCCTAATTAGCCTCCTAGCAGGTGGCCACTCACCACTGGTCATTAGTGGGAAAGAAGTGGGTTGGTGAAGAAGGGGACCGCGTCGGCGATGCCCAGTATAATGAGAAAGTTATTAATTGGTGCAGTTCACAGATAGACCTTAAAAAAACAAAAAAAAACAAAAAAACAGGAAAAAATAAATGTTTAAATATTTCAAATAAAAAATATTTGATCGTAGTCACAACAATAAAGAGAAAGAGGAGTCGTACAATATAAACACATTTCTGGCTGTCATTCATTGTATTTTAGATAATTTTTCTAAATAAAATATTTAACTTTTTATTAATATATCTTTGTGAAAAAGTCCATAATGCTCTTTTATCAATGTTTTAGATCTTTAGACTGAACCATCTTTCCATTCGTTACATACTAAAATGCTTTATAAAAATTGATTGTTTTATAACCCAGAATATTTGAGCATTTTATTTCCACTATCACACTGAGAGTCTTCATTACCTTGGTAGGAACAAAGTAGATGTTCGCTATTTTTACTTGGAGACACCATAAAATAGGAATTTTTATGGTAATGGAAAGTCGTGTGATGCGCACACTAAACAAATATATATATATTATATTATATTTATATATTATTATATTATACTTATATATTAGTATATTATATTTATATTTATACATTTTCTTCTTAAGCATTGTTTCTATGTCCAGGTTATAGTACTAGGAAATCCTTTGACGTTAAACAAAAGGATCGTAGAGTGGAAAAAACTTTTCGTTAAAAGTTATATTTTTTACTTATACTTACCTATGTATGTAAAATATAGGTGGATACCCATAGCTTAAGGAAAATCTGGTAGCCAAGCGTGATTCTCACCAAATCAACCATTAAATAATCCTTGTACAACCGTTGGTCTAGTAACAGTACTTCCTTATAATTACTATATATGAAGGCAGTTAACGAAAAATTCCTTATAAAAAACTAACAAAAAAAAACACTCATCATAGGTTGTTGTACAGATTTATAAATATGGAATATACAATAAGAATAAATATTGTGATCCTGCCAAATTAAAAATTCTCGTTTTTGACAGAAATACACGTTTCTGTGAATGTGTTTGCAAATGAAATTACATATTTATGTAATTATACCCATGTTGTATGCCTGAGATGTCACAACAACGATTCGACCAATCAGAAGTAACACTTTAGGGAAACGATTTTACATTTTTTTTTTTAATTTTCTCAAAACGGCTAACACAATTTTGATTAAACTAAGTCAATCATTATTAAGTGTTTTTTTAATATCAGATAGGTCTTATACTCATTGGAATGGTTTTACAGGGGAAAATATTGAATTTTCAAATATATTTCTCATAAACATCATTAAAGTTGTCTGTTTGTAAAATATTTAGTTTCCGTTATTAGATATAAAAATGAATAATACAAAATATTAATAAAAGAAACAAAAAGGTATAACAGAGAAAGAAGTTCGAATTGCAATATGCTGAGACCGTCCGATCTTGCCCGATTGCATTACTGCTTCTCTATCTTTTGGTAAAATGTTGTATTCTTAATATGAACATAGTTTATAATCGTTATTCCCACTTCGAGAGACCCTAAAATACGAATTTTTATATGAATAGAAGAATAAAAACTTTTGTTTATAATTTTTAATTTTTATTTCCATAGTTTTAGATTTTTTTTTCGAAAATCATAAGAAAGCCTATAACTTCAACATTACTCCACCAATCTACACGAAAATGGGGCGTAAGTTAGTAAGAGATAGGTGTGTGATGCATCGCACTGCACCAGATTATTACATAACACTAGTAAATTTATACCATTTATTAGGTTATTAATTGATTTTTCAGGTTATTCCTGATTCATATTGTTTCTGTGGCCAAATTTAACATCTAACTTTGAATTGTTATTATTCAATAAATACAGTTGTTTAGTTTTAAAATAATAAATAAAAACATTATCCATTTGGAATTTTCTTAAATTTAATTTATGAGTCATTTTTGGTATGATGTCATTCATTTCATATCCATTTGTATCATGAGGTTGTATAACTTGCTAAATGTTATTAGATTTATGCTTATATCTATTCCAAGTCTTGATTTGTTTGACAAATTATTTTATCATTAATAAATAAATTTTTTTATAACATAAATAGGAAATTAAACACTAAGTATTGTTTTTTCTTTCTTAGTAGTAATACGAAAGAAGAATTCATCCAGCTTTTATATGTTTCTTTTGCTTGTATTAGGGATAAAACTTAGAAATTTAATATAATATAATAATTAATAAAGTGGGACAGTTGCAATAACAAATTAACTATAAAATTCTTCTTCAATATTCATTTCTTTTACAGGAAACATTGATAAGTATCCTTTATTTCAATTCTAATTTTTTTTAAATGCTAATTTCAAATTAATTATAATATGAAAACAATAGGAACAGTAAAATTATACTATAAAATAAATTAAGCTTTTATATGTAAATAAACAAGGATATAAACTTGCGTAAATGTATATATATTTACATACGTATATAAATAATCATAAAGATGTATAAATGCATAACATATAGATGAAGCAATAAAATATGCGCAAAATGCATTGCAATAAAGTACCGTAGTTTGTATAATGAAGAAAGCACTACAGGTGCTGTAGAAAATTAAGTGGTAAACCACCTCTATCTCAAACAGCTTTTAATTTATTACAATTTCGGTTATTGTTTGGTTTAAAACAATATTGATGAAACAACAATGAATTGTTTGAATTTGAGATTTGAAAATTGTATATCGTGTAATAAGATATTACACTTTCAATATTTTAATTTAAATAGGCTTTAAATGAAGTTGATTATTGTAATTTGATTTTTGTAAATTTTTCAAAAATATTTAATTTCTTAATAGATCTTAATAGTTCATTAATTAATTGAGTTCTTAGAAGATCCAATTAGAGTGTGATTAGACTTATTCGGTTAGTCATAAATTTAATTTTATAGTTTTAGCAGTAACGTTTTTCGAGGTAATCGAAATTTCATGAGTACCATTGTATTAACCAGATAGATACTACATTATGATTATGTAGTTTTTCTTTCATTATTTTTTTAACAGAACAGAATCAAAACTTTTGTTTTAAGTTTAAAATTTATGTTCATGTGACTCAGGTGCTATTCCATCAACCATTCACTCTAAAATAAAATTTTAAACATATTTAAAAAAGTTAAATATAAAAAAATGACACAAATTTTCTGCCTTCTCAGTTTTCCTCATAATTTTCTATATATATAAATAATTTTTATATCTGGCGTTGACAATGTTAAACAAACTTACAAGAACGAGGATACTCGAAATAATTGCTGTATACTTAGGAAGATTTTTAGGATAAAACAGTTTTCTCATATTCAGAAAGGACCTCACGACTTCCAAAACCTAACAGAACAAGATAAAAAAATTGTAAAAAGTTTAAATATTTATAAAACAAATAACCATGAATTATTATTTAGATTTAACTTATTGTTTGGGCCAATAGTTTTACAAGAACTTTTAACAAATGACATATCTTTTAATCAATCGGCCCTTCAACAACAACGTACTTTTGATTTTTTTATGATTTTGTTAAAATAATAAAATGTTACTATTTACCATCCGAACGATAACTAGCTTTCAGTACTAGAAATAATCCTCCAGGATTTTATTTATTATTTCTGTTATCTTGATAACTTTCCAATTTCTTAACTGCGATTGTCAATTGTTATTGAAATTAAAAAAGAAACGTATTTGTTGTAATTAAACACGTAAATGATATGAATAAAGATAAGTATTAGGAGTGGTAAATTAAAAGTTCTTTTTTTAAAGTTTAAGAAAACCGAGGTCAATTTTATTTATTTTTTTGGTATATTATCATCCATTTTTACAGTAAATGAGTTTCGTTCTATTATTAGTATTAAAAAAAAAAAAGTCCCTAACATTGTATTGGACATGTGGTCGGGATTAGATTTGTTCTACAGATATGGACATCAGTACAAATAAAAACAATGGTAAAAATTCGTGGAAGACCGGAGAAGTGGTTCAGTCGGCCAGGGCGGTAGTAAAGAGACCACTAACAGGTAATATAGATTTTATGACGGGACCAGCTGGCGGGTCAACACACGGCACCTTTGATGAATGGGGACGGTTTATGGGGACGTAAAAGACGGGACTCCCGTGACGTCAGGACTGTGACGTCACGGCTATAAACCGCTTATTTATGTCTGGATCATGGCCCAGCCCCGGGGGCCGCCTAACGGATGTCAGGATGTTATTTAGTGGAAGGGAGAACTATTCGATGTATCGAGTGTCCCATTCCGGAGATACAATATCGATTGCTGTCTTCAATCGAAGCCGAATGTATCTTGAGCATTCCAAAGGTCATCCAAAATGTCTCGGACTTTGTTGAATTGATGTGAAGGTTTTAACCACTATTTAAGAAACATTAAAAGCTATGAAAAAATTTTAAATTGTTATTAATTAATCAACATTGTTTTTCTAGTAATAATTCAATAACATTTTAAACCGGCCACTTTAATGAAGTAAACTCAAATCTTCAAATCATATACCAAACATGGGTAATTTGAATATTATTAGAATATATTTTTATAAAAATAATTAGTATTTTTGGTGTTAATTATTAATGATATGAATAATTAAATAATACTATTTAAAATTCATAATAAAGTTTTTCAAAACTCATTAAAAGGTGAGGAGAGGTTAATAAACCTACATTGTAGAGTATGCATCATTATACTTAAATTTATTAATTTAAAGTTCTAATGATCTTTTTTAAACAGTTTTACGGAAGAATAAAGGAAAGAAATTATAACTATTTATAATATAACTACGGAATACGATATAATATAAATATACAATATAAAAACAGGTTCTACAAAACGGAATAATTCCGAAAATTCTTTTGTTTGTAGTCCAATATTTTTTGTATTTTATTCTCAATTTTATTAAATAAAACATAAAACAAATAATGCTATTATTTATTTTAAATTTCCAAAGCAATTTTCGTTAAATACAAAGTTTTTGAAGAATCAGAAAACAAAATTTTTTTCTTGAAAATAAGAAAGAAAAATTCAAAATCAATTAATATCACACTAAGAGGTATTCTTTTTACACCTTTTATAAGAACAATTTTTCTATGTTATTTTTGGTCAACAGTATTACTGTCTTTTTTTTTACGAATATATATATATAAGTGAAGGATTTATGGTACCTATAAGATTGTCAAATAGCTTAGAATCCCGCTAATCCGGTATCTCCTTATTATCCATTAACCGGGGATAAAATAAAATATCTCAATTCGTAACTACTATCATAAATTCGAAGATCGTTTGTACGCTTATAGTAAATGATCTAAAAAAAATACTAAAGAGGTCTAATTTTAGTTACTAGTATACTTATCATGTACAAATATATACATGTCGTTTACATATATTTTTTAGTGACATAATTTGAGCCATATGAGTTAAATGAAGATTGGAAGTTTTTTCTTCCTTATAGTCCGGATTTATTGGCTCTACAGTTTAAATTACATCGTTATGGTACCGATAAATATGAGAATAGATCCAGTTAGCTTCCTTAGAAGATTCAAATAAAGAAAGAAAACTACTTTCTAGTTTCAATTAAATAAATGAAAATAATAAATAAAACTTAAACGCGTTTATATTTTAACCAAAAATTTATTTTTGTACATTTGTGCTCATGAGGAAACTTGAAATAGTGATTAATAACCTTTTTCGAGTCTTAATAAACATTTATTTGAGCCAGTAGTATACATTAAATTATTTATAATCATTTAATTTTTTTTTCGTAGCCTCCAAATTGAAAAAAATAAATAATAAATAGGTACAAAAGATGCTAGTTCCTTTCTTTTTCTACTCATAGTTACTTTAAGGGGTGATGCAGGTATGTAGTGTGTGTGCTGTATCCTTGGCGCTAATTTATTTATTAATTTATAATTATTTAATTATTTCTGTGAGATCCGTTATACGCAGTTGAGTGCTATTTCTCCTCGAGTATAAAGAAGATGAATAGCACTGTATTTCTTATTTTCTACATTGTTATGACTATTAGTTATGGCTATTAATATTTCTGTGATAATTTAAGAGAATTACTCTAAACAGGATGGTATGACAGCAATTGTTAGTTTGTTGTAAGGTATTTTTTTTTTCTACATATTTTTCTAAAACAATTACCTGCAACCAATATCAATTTATTTTAAATATGAGTTCGTGATTTGTAAAACTAATTAAAGTAACGAAATTACTGTAGTTTTCAATTTCAGTTTGCGCTCTTGAAAGGCATGCATTATAAATGTATTGTATATATAGAATACCACTCTCCACGTGTATTTGAGATGCACAAGTGGGTTGTACACTACCCACGTCTTTCTGAAAATTTATGACTTTAACATAAAGTCGTTCATTTAACTTTAGTGTACATACTGTCAATAAATAATACTTTTATGCGACATGAATAAACCCAAATAAATTGCATTATAAATTATATAACCTTACATTGTATATATTTTTTGTTTACTTTTTTGTGTGTTTTAATATATTTTTAGTTTTTTAAATATTTTTTTTTGTTTACTTGCACTTGACTAGCTGCTTGACCAGCAGCGATTCGCCCTATCTTCTTTCACTATCCGTTCTAAAGCGACTCAGAGTAGAGATATCTGTGGAGCGATCTTGCTTTAGCTTCCCGTTTAACGACTTGCTGAGTCTGCACCAACCCATGTTGGAGAGCGAGAGGAGCATGCGAAGAGGCTAAAGGAATACTATGGTTTTATATATTTACCTAAAAACGTAAGTGAATGTTTAAGAAAACTACTTAGCATTTCTATGCTATATTATATAACATTTGATACGGAGAAAGGGATAGTGGTGTAAGATAAAGTGTCGTTTGGAGAAAAAATATGTTTTCGTATATAAGCTTTAGAAAAACCTACAATAAAACATTTACTTTAAAAAATTTCCTATTTTCCATGATAAAACAATTACGTAGGGATAGGTTGATTGATCTAACAATTTTCCTACCTAATGCTATACATGGAAATGAAACTGAATTGCATAAAATTATGAGGTTATTAAAAACTTTATAAATAAAACATTTTTACTTTAGACTTTAGAAGAGCTGTTAAAAATTTACTAAATGTTTAACAATTTCACAACGTTTCGATCCAACAAACCAACATCAGGTACATAATCTGCAAGGACAGTTACTCTTCAAAAAATAACTAATAAGATAAATATAATATTATCATCATCTGGCTGTCATAGATTAGTAGCACTTGGAGGAAGGAGTATAATGGAGAGGGTAAGATGACTGAAAAAGTGAAGTCAAAAAGGTGGGACTTATGTGCCTTCCAGGGGAGTGGAAGAGTTAAGGGAAGAGTACGAGTCAATCACTGGCTGACTCCTGTTTCAGTTTAGTTTAGTTCATTACTGTAAATTTCTTATTTGTTTGCCAACAATTGTTTTTTGTTACATCAGGCCCTTCTGATACATTCATAAAAATTAATAACAACAATACCATTAATAATATAAGGAGCACCAATCGATAAAGAAATTCACATTGATTGGATTCACATTCATTGAATAAATATTATACACAATTAACAAAAAACAATAAAGCTTTCACCTTATTTATTTATTGTAATTTACAACTGTACCAAGAAATACAATAAGTAAATATGTGGTATGTATTAATCACTTCAAAATCTTGTTAAGGAACCACCCAATTGTAGTACTTCAAACATTAATTTAAATAGAAGGTCCTGTGGCCATCTTCTTTTCAGATGCCTCGGATCTTAAATCAGCTAATAAATAAAAATATCTATATTAATACTTATTCAGAGGTTCATAACTAAAAATGTATCATTTTTTTCTTTTGTATTAGACTAAATCACTTCCCCTGCTAGAACAGACGTCAGGCTGGACGTACGATGTCCTGAAACCATTTCTCAAACAAAATCATAACTACAAATAACATAATTCAGCCTTCTGGCCGAACCTAAATTGTAAACGCCACTAAACCACTCAGGGATTAGTTGGGACCAAAATAGGCACCGAAGGAGTCGTCAAATGTTGTAAAATATTAATTATAAATAAGAAATATTTACTGCTCCATGGGACAAAGAATGATGTGTCTCCACCTATTTATGGCAGCGTTGTCAGGGGTAGAGCTGGGAAAACTTAAGTCGGGACAAAATACTGCTCTGTTCGAGTTGGATTAAGACCCCCACTGTCCGTGCCTGGAAAAAAGTTTACAAAAAAAATAAAACTGGAATTTGTATTTAAAATATGCGTATGTCATTATTTTATAAATTTTATTTCATTTTAAGAAACGAACGGTCATTCTTTTATTTTAAAAAATCATTCCTAGAATCGTTCTTTTTTTAAAATGTTTCCTATAACCGACAGGACATTTTCAAAACAATCTCATTCGTTTAATTTTTCCAGTAGAAACAATAAATAGTATTTTTTTTTTTTTTATTGTAAACCTTATTTAAGTCTTTTTTTATTTTGTTAACATTTATTATTTTGAAACATAAAGTATTTGTTAATGACTATTCCTTTTTTCTGTCCATTAATATATTGGTAGGAAGGGACATAGAATTTTCTTCATCCTAAAACTAACAGCATATAGCTTATAGCGGTACCATATAGCTACCGATTGTAAAATAGTTGTGAATCGTTTGTTAACGAATTTACAATTAAATTATATAAAATCTTTCCTGATTTTTTCTTCATGGGTTATTTTGAAGCCTTCGTAATACAAACTTTTATTGCTTAAAATGGTAATCAAATTTAGAGTTGTATTCTAAAAATGATTAAAAGGTAGTATTTATAATTGTACATAATTTTTACATTTAAATTTTATCAAACATCACTAGCTATTTTTCAAGATTGTTAATAAACTTTAAATGTAAAAATTATAAACATCACATATAAGCATAAGAGAACATAATATAAATATTGCTGTAAAAACCATCAATAAACAATCCTTATTTTATTTAAAAACTGTTTAGTTTTTTTTTCTTTCAGTTTAGGTCTTAGCAAAATGTAAAGCATGGTTGATTTGAACTCGTAATACGAAGTAAAGACTAATGAATTGTGCAAGGTATCCCGAAACAATATAATCGATAATTTGATAAGGTATATCAATACGCAGAATATATTCAGATAGATAAATTATATACAGATCGATAAATACTTAAGAATGTTATGAATTGAAAACTTTCATTGTTCATTGAAAAATGTATTGTTAAATTATTGTTATCACTAATTTTTTTATCTTAAGTAATTTGTGTACATTTATAAAAAGTTCAATAACACCTTTCATATCCGTTATCAGAAGGTGAGACACTGATGGAGCCGAAAATATTTGCCCCTCTTCGCCAGCTGATCGCTGAGTACCGAACTGCTTCGGGCACTCCCATCTTCGTGGAGGACGATAAGTCATCCATCGCCCTCGTCCGGGGAGGAATGTATCGATCGCCGATGTGAATGGAAGCGGCATTAGGAAGAATGGTGAGGGGGTGCACTCCTGGAGGTACGATCGCTTCCTAAGCGTTTTCTCTCTTGAAGTTGGGACACTTTTGTTGGCTTCGATTTTCACAGATGAATATTAGAATGTCTTTAAGTATGTATTTCTCTCTACTCCAACTGGGAATATATCCATTTTACTATTCCATAGTTCCACCAAATCCATTAAATTTTAATAAATTGAAAGAATAATAAGTGAGAGATTAATTAGGCATACCACTCAGAGGTTTTCAATCAAAAGTCAAAACATCCATTTTTGAAAACTTATTATTTAAAAATTATTATGTACCATAATCATGTAGATTATTTAATTTTTTTTTTAAATATTCATGTTTAACACCTCCTTGACAGGGTAAAATTCAAATTTAAAAAATAAAGAGAAATATCTTTTGGAGTGGGCTTTTAATTCGTCGAAAAAAAAAACACTACTTTTCTGAAGTGAATACATTAATTTTTTATCGAAACCTCCACAGTTCTTTATACTCAATGGATTTTCTTTGAGCTAATTTAAATTGTTCTATTCAAGATTAGACGCTGCATTGATTTGATCTTATGTTTTACAATTCTGATGGTGCTTCAATTCGTGAAACTTTATTAAGTAATGTTTCCAGAGTCCCACAAGACTTGAAGTTTAATGTAGAAATCATTGATCTAATTTTAAAATAATTGCAGTTAAACATTGAGATAACATCTCTTTATTAAAATAATAAATATTGATATTTTTGAAATATGAAAAAGATGGTCAGGGTTGTGGTAAAAAAGAACACAAATAGTTAAAAATTATTTATTTTCCGACGTTTAACCCCACTTTATAGAACTTCATCAGGGCTGTTCAAGATAATTACAAACTTTTTCAAGACCAAAAAGTCAGTAAAGCTATCATATTGAACTGCCCCGATGAAGCTTTACAAAGTGTGGCGAAACGTCAGAAAATAAATAGCAATAGTTGTGATAACTATTTTTGTTCTTTTTGACCGCAATCCTGACCATCCTCTTCATATTTGAAATTATGCGGTCAATTATTTATATATATAATTGATATTTTTCAAATTCCTGATGTGTATTTATTTTATCATTGTACAGAGATGGGACAACATAATATTAAAAAAATTTACACTTAAAACATTTTTTTTTTTTTTAGGAATGTGAAAGTAAAGCGTGCTAAAGCAAACTTTATATGCAACAAATAAATGTTTTCGTTATTACTTATAGTGAAATTTCAATCGTTATAAACATGCAAACGCATTTCTTTTTCTTGTTTCATTATTTATAAATAAATGAGGAATAAATAGTAAATAAAAAGCTCTCACTTGTACTTTCTTGTTATTCCTAATCGCTAGCGAATACAAGTGTGAGTTTTTCACAAATGTTAACAAGATGCTATGAATAATAGATATAGTAAAAGACAATTATAAAATGGTATCTTGAAATGTGGATAGTGATTTGTGGAAGATTTTTTTTAACTTTACAGGAAAGTCTTTTCAAATAATTTAAAAATTAATCAAGGTCCAACTTCCTACAAAATTCTCGGAATCACAGTTGAATTAAACTATATTGTTTTGTTTAGCTCTATATCATTTTTTTACTCATTATGAAGTGTTAACTTTGGTAGGTTTTCAATTTTAACAACCTATTTTATTTCATTAAATTATTTATGAAGTTTTATTTTTTTTTTCAAATCGAAATTTTTTATTTATAATGAATTTTTGTCGGAAAATATGTTGGGTTTAAGCTTTATAAACACTGAATAGATTTTCTTTAATTTCAGTGTTTGATGATCAATTCCTAACCAAGGTTTGTCATACTTTCTTGTAAACACATTTAAATCACTACTTTTCAAACCATTTCTTCTCTATTTAGGCAAATTTAAATCCGTCTATTAGAATATTAATGTGTTTTGTTAAAAAAAAATTATTTGTGTCACAGGGTAAAGGGTTTCTTTTCTTTTCTTTTGATATATATTTTTATGTTAATAAGGTGTATATATTAAAAAATGAATTTATGTTTATCATCTAATAATAAATAGCATATTGTTATTATTTTAATTTCAGACAATACCTCAACCTTTTGCTTATGTTAAACAATTTGTATCCACCGACCTGCCAGAAATATACAGGGCCATATAAATATGTACCCCGTGACACCTGACCATATCCAGAGGATAGAATAACAGAACGGAAACAGAAGAGGGAGGAAAAGTGGGCCTCTATTGGATTTGCCTCCCCCTTCTATTGTCACACATATTGTAGCCCTGAGTTACATCCCTCCTGGGGCCAGACCCGGGGCTTCCACCATGCATCGCTCCATATTCCGATGAGGGAGGGAGTAGGGGTTACAGGGAGCAGTTGAGGAAGGGTGGAACCGATAAATAAATAAAATGTAAACCGAATATTTTAATAATTGCTGTAGAAACTTTCTGGTATAGATTTAATCAAAGCTTTTGATTGAAAACATAACAGATTTATTATTAAAAAACAAAATTTAAGAAGTGGATTTAGTTATCAGAAAAAAAAAATTATGAATTTAAGTACAATAATAGACCATTGTATTCTCAAATAGATAAATTTTAGATTTATTTATTGATCTTGCCAAATTTTCGCCCATTCAGTAATCATTTGGTAATCTTTTTTTTCGGAAGAATAAATTATAGAGATGGCCGAAAAACTCCAACTACTGACTAAGTCGTCCTTTGAAGATATAAATTGTCAATTACTGAATGAAATTAAAACTGTCCTAAAATGTAAATTTAATTATAATAGAGTAACTTTGATCGTTAATAATGTATTAGCAAGTTGTAAAATGAACTATAATAACATGAATGGGAGAACATATGGCAAGATTATGGATTAATCTATTTTTTTACAACAATGGCCTTTTTGTGTACTTAAAGAGGATTTATTTAATATTTAAATAATGCGTGGATGCCTGCCTCCACATGCTGGATTAATGGTTAATGTGGAGTATTGACTGCTCGTTTAAGGATATAAAATATTATAAACATAAATAACCTATAGTCAGAGGGAAAATGTAGACAAATTTAAACAGTTAGATTTAGAAAAGTCAAATGAATAAAAAATCATAAATTTTTCATATTTTTAGTTTGTACCTAGAAATCTTCAGGAAACTACAAATTTTAAGGAAACTATTTATTTATTTATGGAATATTTTCTTTTAGAGAATAACCCTACAAAAATACAGCCATAATTAATAGTATAACATTTTTTCAGGGTTTAATTAAGGGTGAAAACTAAATTATCAATAATGATAATTATATAAATTGATTACAATTCGGCAATAACAATATAAAATGATAAAAACAACACTAGTACTAGAGCTTAAAACTAAAATTATCAACGATGATCGAATGTTGTATAATTAATAGTAATTAACTATAACTATATCAAATTAATTAAATACAAAGTCGAAGTCACTTTATAAAAAATATTATATTACATTATAAAAAGAATATTTTTTAATCATATTACTCAACCAAGAGTCCACACTACAATTTTCTCATACCATCGTTAGTAGTTTATATATACTAAACCCATTAACATTTTGCAATCCTTGGAAAATTGTTATCCTTAAATTGTTCTATATTGGACATTAATATGAGGAAACTATAATTATTCTCTTCATTTATAGCATTCTAATAATTATTTGTACTAATAATGTGTTTTATTGCTTATTATTTTATATGATTCATAGAATATCATGTTGGTTTCTTTAGTTAGCTTTGCATTTTACTAAACCCCAAAAAACTAAAATGTAAAATAAATTTTAACATTTTTCTTACCCAGAAACAAGAAAGGAAGTTCTAAGTTAAGTGATGTGGAATTAACACACTTGTAATATATAATAAGCAATTGATAATAAAATCTTCATTTGATATATTGTTGATATTATATAATTCTACTTATGCCATTTGTTTTCTATTGGTTCTTTCATGAAAGGTTTCTGACATTCTTTTAAACCTCATATATGTATTTTTATATATTTGTTTATTAATTGTGACATATAATAATGTTATATTCCCAAGTATTGAATGATGCGCCAATCTCTTATGTTACATTATTTATAACATTAAATACCTGAAATATAAAAACTTGATGTTTTCAAAACTTTAAAAAGAACTATTGAAAAGAAATAGCATAAACAAAAAAAAAAAGCTCTTGTCTAATAGGTAAAGTATAGGATTTTTGTTTATTTATTTTTATAATTAGAAAATATACATGCTTCGAAATAAATTTTTTTTTTTTTTAAATTTCGGAATATTTCTCACATAAGAACTAATCAATAATTTCAGAACAAGTGTTAATTCATTACAACGATTGCTTCCTCGCAACTTACCGAAGAATCTCATTCCAGAGTTGGAGGCAGACAAACCTGAGAGAGAACAATAAAGCCCACAACTAAGTTCCAGAGTGCTGGAGAACTGGAAGGGCAGAGACCATTGGATTAGCAGCAAGACTCCAGGGCCCACTTACTGATATTGCCATCACAAGAAGGATTCTTCCTTGCCCTTTGCTAGCTGTTAGGTCAGATTAGGTTCCCATTCAACTTGTACTTTCATATTACGGTGTGACATTTCAGATGTAGGTTACAGTTAAACAGGATTCAAGAAAAATTACCTGATGCTACTTCATAAATGAAAATCAAACACTGTGCCGCTATAATCCATGAAGTTTCAGCAGATGAAGGCTCAGTACATTGTAACGAAGTAGTGTTTCATTGAACATTGGTTGTGCAAGGAGGAGATTGGTTCATGATCAAGCTTAACTGCCAGATTTTACCACAATCAAGGATACCCACAGGGTTGACTCATGTCAACAGTAACAGAATAAATAATTGACTTTCAAAGCCGATTCGAACCCAAGTCCTGGGAGCAGGTAGCACAGTCCTTTACTCACTGAGCTAATCCTCTCCTTTACATAACAAATCTATTCAATAATTATAATTATAAATGTCTAATTTAGATTTCATAATTAACTGTTATTCCATTGTATTTAAATAAAAACCGATTTAATTAATAATATTCAATAAAATATAGGTATAGTTATTGTTCAAAACAGATTACGTGTATGAATAGGAACCGCCTAAGTAAAAATCTCACAACATAATTTATAACTTAAGAAGTAGCACTAAAAATAATGTGTAAATATATATGCCTGGAAACATAAGGTCTCTCATACAAGAAAGGCAAAATCCTGGTAAAATGTGCTGGTATACCTAAGATATAAAAAAATATATATGTATTTTAGAGATATATCAAGCCATGTTAATTTTTTTCTTTGAAAATATTTTTACTTCCACATTTACCAGTTAAATCAAGCTATTTCAATTCATTATTTTTTTATTCTAAGTATTCCACTGAAAAACTATACAACCCAGAGTGGGAATGTAATGATTCATTTCCTTGATATATATTCTGACTAACCTTAGTTGGATTCGGTAGGAATCCAAAACGGTCTGAACAAAGCATCCACCTTGTTCGAACAAAATTTTAATACTACAAAAAATATTATATCACTCGATTTCCTATATGAAAAAGTATTTTCATTTAAATAATTTTTGTTGGATTCATTAAATTTATATACCACAATCAACCAAACAAAAACACAAAAGTTCAAGATTTATAAGTTAGATTCTCTAATGTAATTCTATTGTCGGAGTCAGGAATCGAATCCAAATTCACTAGATAGAGTTCCATGTACTATGCATTGCTATTCAAACACAGAATATTACCGTTTGACTTAAAAGATTTATTTTTTATATTCCAAGACGTTCTTTTATCTCTCATTATTATTTCGAACAAAGTTGGCTCTATCACAGTATCCGAAGACTATAATAGTATTTAGGACGCTCATATTCCAAACCATAAAAAAAATATAAGAGCGTTCTTTGCTCTTATATTATCGACCAACTAACCATACGTTCTTCCATACAATTGTAAAATACAAGATTCCAACCTATCGATTTGTATATCCCCGCTTCGTTTGAAAAATCCCATGCTGTACAAGCTACCTCAATATGGAATTCCCTGCCTCTACCCATCCGTAAAGCTTTCTCCTTTACATCAATTATACATCTTGAATATCAATCTTCCATAAACTTGTAAATATCAAATACCAATACAAATTCGCATACAATACTTTTCTTTATATTTTAAGTATATAATTATAATTATTATATTATTTTTATTAATATCATTTAATGTAGCCAGACAATTGTCCAATTTGTAATTCTTTCTTAGAAGGCCAAGTGTCCTGGAATAGAGATCGATTTTTTACTTTATTAATCATTGGTATTGAGTTAACTATTATTAAACAAAAGATTTTTTTTCTTTTCGGTTTATTGTGTAGTTTATCTTGTTAAAATTTGTTTCAGTATATGAGTTACACATGAGGTTTGGAAATGACGTGTTAAATCCTGAGTTTCTTTACAATTTTTCTATTTTATTTTTATTATGAAACAATTTTATCCAGGATTTAAGAGAAAATTATTTTCTAATTTATTTGGCCTAGGTTTATAATTTTTTTTAAATAATTTAAATCTGACAATATGAAGCTTAATGCATATATCACCATATATTTCAAAGCTCAAATGGCAAATCATTATAAGCCACTTTTACAAATCTTTTATATTTCTAAGATATGGAACACCTCCCATTTTTTAAAATTTTTTTGAAAAAGTGTCTTACAATATGGTATGTACCATCTGATCATAGATTTCTGAATTTGAACGTCTGCACAAAAACAAATACAATTTATATATTTTTTATTAAATGTTTTTCAACAAGAACATTTTATTGTAATAAAAAAAAACTGTTTAAAATACATTAAATCGCAATCTGCCAATTAAATTGCACTCACAATAGGTCCATAGTGCGTGTACATCTTTCGTTTAAATTTTGATAAACTTCTTCTTCATAAGTAAAAATTCTATTTTTCATTCATCGATTTTATGAAAATATATTTACAAAAAAGTGCACGCCTTGGAAAATAATTTTTTGTCATATTTAAATATGTTATGTTGTTAATTCACAAAAATTAATAATTGCAAAATTTTAATATTTCCCAATGCAACCGACGAGCCGTGCGAAGGCTTCGCTAACGTATTCCTATTCCGGCCTATTATAATACTAATGGTCCATGACATACAAATTGAAATGGCGGTGGCATTCCCACCGAGCCGTTCCTCACCGGGCGAAGACAAGATAAGAAAGGACTAATTAATTTCCCTCGAGGGACCCCTGGATGTTACAGATGTTAACATCGCCTCTCAGAAGTATATATATTGTGTTATTAGAATAAGAAGATGGAGGCCCCCTTGCCTAACGGGCTAAGAGCCGCTCTCATTTCCCCCGGGAGCGTCATCAGTATCTCATCAGAGGATGCTCCCTTCCCCCCACCTTTGTTTTAATTAAAGTACAGCACCAATGTGGCCGATTCTAATTCCCCTCTGTCGTCCGAGCTTCTGGGATCCAAATCACCGAAGCTGTAACAAACGAAAGAGGAATCCAAAATTACCTCGATATTGGATAAATCTTTCATTAACCGGATACTGAGGATAATTAAAGAAAGAAACTTTTATTAATGTAAAACTGGTACTATTTAAATAATTAGATATGTACAAATCTAATTTTTATTTTATTGCGAATAACAAATTATTACTTTTTTTTTAATCTAGTTATATATATTCCCCAAGACCTCCCAAAAAGAGAAACAATAACAGAAGAAAAGAGAATCGAGAGGCAAAAAGCCAAAACCAATATTGATGATTAATGATGAATTATGATGCATTCAAAGGTAAAAGAATAAAACAGATTACTATAATTGGGGACTATTCTAACACACATAATATTATCTATTAATAAATGTTCTTTATTTCGTATATGTCAATGTTGCTAACGAATGTTTCTCTTTTTAATTTTTAACTAATTAGAATAAGTATACAAGGGAAATGTCTAATTTTGGCCAAATCTGCAACAAATGGAATATTGAAGAATTTATGGATGATTTTATATGTGACAGAATAAGTAGCGTTTAGATTTTTTGATCGATTCTTTTTTTAATCAATTGTATTTGTAGATAGTTTGTAAAAAAAGTATTGGATTCTACTTGCAGGTTCTTGCCGTTTCTGTCTTGTACGAGGAATCTCCGTAATATGCTTCGTCAGAGCCCTGTTTCATAATAAAGTACAAACTAATACTATTAGTATTGTCGACTTAACTTAATACATTTACACAGACTTGTGCAATAGTTGTTGTTGGTTGGGGCTTTTAGGCGTAAAACCCTGTTAAAAAAACCAGGCGTAAAAAAACACGCCCACGTTTCTCACTTAATAATTCTATTTCAAGATTTGAAATTCTTTAATTGCTAAATAAGTTTGAATAATTAATTATTTTAGAATTTTTTAATATATATATTCAAACTTTTGGGTTTAGATCTTATTTAAAAGATTATTCCTTTTTCAGAAAATTAAAACCATTTCTATGTTTTTTTGGTCGTCATTTAGGGCATCGGAAACACTCGGTCCCACTCCCAATCTACGTAAGTTCATGCAATAGAAATGACATTCTTCAAATATGTGACTGACTAAGTACACTGGTGCAGTATTGACATTTTGGCGGTGGTTGCTTATTGATCAGGTATGCAATAGTTAAATTCGTATGACCTATTCTCAATCTGGCTATACCTACCTGCGATTGGAACGGTTTGATGTCATAGACCACATCTAATCGTTTTTAATTTGCTTGGCGGGCATTCATTCCACATGGCTTGCCAACTAGCTAATATTTTATTTTTCATCGGGAGACTTATTTCTTAGGGTGTCAGAATGGCCGCGCCCCGACCCGGAAGACAAGTTTGGCTATAGTAGTTGAATAGACAATAGTAACTTGAACTTTAGTATTTTTTAATTCACGTAATATCACTAATAGTCATCTCTATCATAAAAAAAATTAGTATTAGTATTATTACCACTTCAGTTTCTACACTTGTACTATGAACTAATACTATTAGCTTTCATTATGAAACAGAGCCTAGGTGGATCAGTGGAACAAAAATAAGTGTTTATTGTTTGAGTTGCAGTAGTAGCTGATTCATCGATGACACTGTATTACCAGTATATGTAGAAAGGAAGTGTTGAGGGACATCAGCTGTATACATCCTGTACTAATGGGACCCAGAATACTGCCTTGAGGAACTTCTTCGTACAAGAAAAAGAAAGATGAGTAGGCAGAAATGTTAGGTATCATTTGAATTATATAAGAGATATAATTAATACTTTTATTTTGTTATAGAGAGTGTAGCAGGTTGTTGAAGCAGAATATAATAGTTCTAGTTCGCATTATAAGATTGATATGATAACCATTTTTTTTCTTACAAATATCTTAGGGACAACCCTTTTGAAGAATTTTAAGCCAAAGCGGTCCCCATGAATAACTTCTCCCCGACAGGAAGGGGAACTTTAACAAGCCTCGACCCCTCTTCTTCTAGAAGGAAGTAGTTCCGCAAATTAGTAGGCGGGGAGCTGATCCAAGAACTGAACCACCATGAGTGAGCTGGCCATAAATTATTCAGCCTCCATCATCGGCCCTCCCCCATCGCGTCGGTATTAAGCAGTCTGCAGCAGATGTAGTCTTGCTCTCGGTCCCATCTCGATGGCTCACTTCTTACCACGTGTTCCGCTCCTAATGGGCTTTTCATAAAGGCAGGGGTTTTCCCGCGTTATGGAAAAACAGGTTGGGGAGAAGGGCAGATTAGAATCACTGGGGTGAGATTTTTCATGAATAATATTTTCAGTGTAGGGAGAAACATAGTATTACTTTTTTTTATTTATTTATGTATTGACATTTACATAGTAATACATTAAGTAAATTTGAAGTAAGATCATAATGGTGTGTCATAGGCTTGTAGAGAAACTGTCAAGAATTAAAGAGGAAGCAAGGTTAGAAACTAGTAGGTTTGAGTGATCAGGGAGTTTATATTGGAATGATTGATATCTGGTTCGGGCTAGATTGGTTACATATGGAACATTAAGTTCTTTATGGATGATTTTATTTGTGACGATGTAAAGAGCATTGAGAATTTTACGAAGGATTTCAATGATTGTAAGGATTGGATATGAGGAATTCCAAAGTTTAGTGGAGCCCCAAGTTAGAATTTTTAATTTAAAACTAAATAAATAAATAAGCGCATCACACAACGTTTACTAATCACTCTATTATAGTTGAAATTAATCCTTTTACTTGGATTAGGTATTTCATTAAGATTCAGGATTGTAATACTATCCCTTATTACATATTTCGTAAATCAAATCCATTGGTTAATTATGAAATTATTTAATAGTTTATATTTATCTATCTGTATACAATAGAATAATATTAATAATGTTAGATGGTTAATTATTCAAAACAAACAATAGTGAAGGTACTGAAGAGAAAGGAATTTTAAAAATGTAGTACATAAACCATGCCTTAATACGTCTATGAGGAGATGATATATCTGACATTAAAGGCATTTTTATTTTTTATTTATGTCAGGAATTATACAAAATATTGTTCGACAAAATGGTAACAAAAATTTATGAGGCAGACAACAAAGATTCTGTAACGTCTCTGGTAATACACCTACCTTAATTTCATAATTTTGGTTTATTACATCTTTTCGTTTTTTTGCTTAGGTTTTTCGCAGATAATGACCGGTTTCGTATATTCAGATATTTGACCTCATAATCTCCGTTGAAGATTCATGAAATCTTGCTTTGAAGATCTTTTAAAAGTTTCTTTTAAGGATCCCTTAAAAATTTCAATGTCTGTTCTCATTATACAACGCGCCTAAATTCTAAATAGTGCTTGAATATATTATATATGAATATGAATTTTAAATAAATACATCTTGTATGGTTCTTCACTTTTCAAAAGTGTGTTGATTGGTTCCCAAATCAGCGATATAAAAATTTTAACTGTTTTAATTTCGAAACTTTATTATAAATCAAAATTAAAAAAAAAAAAAAAAAAAAAAAATCTCTACAGCTACAACCCAAGATGGATTAGGGGTGCAGGACTTTGTAAGTACTGTTACTAGATCAACGGCTGTGTAAAAAGCGTTTTGGTCAGAATCACTCTCGACCGTCAGATTTTTGTCGTATGAAGGGTACCCACTTCATGGGGCTGGTTGGAACCGGGAGACGTACGGCAACAGTGAAATAGAAAATAATTATCTGCGACAGCCGGATTCGAACCCAGGTCAGGATTTAGTAGCGCAGGGCCTCATCACTGAGCTGCCCGCTCCTATCATAAACAGCAATTATTTATATATTCCATCCATTCTAGTATAAATTATAAGACCAATAAAATCAAAACGTGTTAAACTGCTTAAAGTGACCTTTATTCTTAAATTCTAAATTAACAGACTTAACATGCTAAGCTACTGTGCTGGAACGAATTATGTTATTTTTTAAACTGTTATTTAGTTTATCTCGTAAGATTGATTGCTAACATAGCAACTAAAATAAAGACTGTTACTTTTTACACTAATATCCATGGTTTGGATGAAATTATGTGAATAACTTGACAATCACCCATTCAGATTGCCAGAAGCTCCATACGATAACGTCGGATAAATTTCAGGAGGCAGTAAGATAGATTCAACAAACATTTCCAAGCAATAATGCCTTCAAACGTTTTCCCAATTTGGGCCCATCAGCCTATCGCAGGTATCAATACACACTAGAGATGGAAGGCTACGGGGCCGCAACCTAATGTGCTCCTTGATAAGGCAACTACCGAGTGTATTTAGGATCTCGTCGACGTCCCTTATCAGCGAGGAACCGGGTCACGAATATTCGAGTCATATCTAGTTTATAGCTCTTGTCGAACTTGGTTCTGTCCTCCGGCCGGGGGGTTGGGGATAAAATTTCTGGAAACTCAACGGTGCTGGGGAATATACATTTGCTCTTTGTTATCTTCTTTAAGTAGCTTTAAAAAATTCATTCTAACTAGTTTAGTCAAAAGGCTCTTATTGAACATTAATTATAACACATAAATCACTTTAGATATACACATAATCATACATAGACATTACGAAATCTGATTAGCCCCATCATCAGACAGCAGACTCAACCCATATTCAAATTTTCAGGTGAATCCCTTTCCTCATTCCCTCTTAAAATGCATTTGAATGGAATGCAGTACAAGAGATAAATATAGTTACCCATTGTATATCACACCCTTTAGATCTATGGGGCATAGAAAAAAAAAAAAAAAACAAAAAAAAAAACAGGATACTCAATTACATTAAAATATCGAACAAAAAGATTGGAAACTAGAGATGGGATATAGTACATTGTAATTTAGTAATATATCTATTTATCACATCAAAATTATGCATTGACCGCAAGGATACATATATCCATGATTCACCTATATTAACCACCCCTATCTCTAAAAATGCAATCAGTAAAAATTTAGATTATCTTACATGAAAAAAAGAGGAGAACTCTGACAAACAATTTCAATAATCTTTCTTTTTTTAATTTATAATTATTGGTATTTAAAACCACTCAAAATATATACAACAAATAAATTTGATGTTAGTTATACAATGACATCATACAAACGTGGAGAACCTATTGATAGATCTCCAATAATATTTCTAGTGGAGAAGATCTAGAGGCCATCTTATTTCAGACGCCTAGAAGGATTAGCAGGTAAGTAAACAAAAGCCAGTTTAGAAACGAGTGGATTTATATGGTTGGAAAGTTTATCATGGAAGGATTGGTATCTGGTTCTGGCCAAATCAGCAACATTGAGATCCTGATAGATGATTTTATTTGTGGTAAAGTAAGGGACATTAAGGATTTTGGACTGTAAAAATTGGATTCGGGAGGAATCCGATGGTTTGTTTGTTTGTTTAGTGGCGGCAAACTTCTTTGGTCATTAACGCCATTTATATTTTATTTAATTTTGCTAATATTCGTTAAATTGTATTTATATTTTATTTTGATTATTTATTATTTTATTTATTTGTTTTATTTTATTTTTTTATATTTTTTTCCCCTTCCGATCAAGTTATATTTTTGTCAGTAAATTTTGTGATTTCAAAAACTGAAACACCAATTCTATTGCCTTATCATCGTCTCCAAGGGTTTTTGAGATATCTTGGTTTAGTCCTAAGCTATTGAGGTGTGGTGTGAAATATGGGCATCGTTGGAAAACATGGCTTATTGTTAAATTGTTATTGCAATACTGGCAGTTTCGAGGCGTTTCTTTTGAAATAAGATAGGGGTGGGTGAGCCTCGTGTGACCTATTCTCAGACTAGTCAGTACAATTCGATGGTTTAGTGGAGCCTCAGAGCTCTACTCCGTACGTCCAGATAGGCATTATTATAGTCATATAAATGAATCTTTTGTAATTAATTGGTAGTTTAGAGCCTATCTTTTTTGAATCATCAAACCTGAAACTGTCATTAGTAGATGACACAGTACATAAACCATATACTGACATATATACAATACTGTCATACTATCCAGAGATTCAATGTTCTTAATAACTTATATATCTAAAATATATATTAAAATTGAGACATATTATAAGTAATTGCCTAATTAGTTTTTCAATTAAAAAGTTACATTTAGATACCCTTTTTCAATAGAGTATCCAACTTTTTAAATTTTTCACTTACCTATTTATGAAATATGTAATAAGAGAAAACATTAGGATCTTTAAAAATCTAATAGTGATTTTCAACAGTAATACAAGTTTCAAGTAAGGTGCTCTGAGTCTAAAAAATCAACTATTCCGTGTGTACAATGATGAGTTAATGTATAAATGAGGAAAATATGGTTGGGGGTTCGGTCAGTTATTAGTGCCAATGCTTCAGCCTAAATTTCAAGCCTTCCTCAGGACTAAGAACAAAAAACAAGATAAAAACCATAATGAGTAAAAGGAATTACATAACAAAACCAAACAAGCAAATATATGTGCAAAATCAAAATTATGAAAAAAAGTATTTTGCAAGTGAAATAACAGGATTAAAGAAATAAAATATAAAGTTATATAAGCCTAAAGGAATAAAGAAATAAAATATAAAGATATATAAGCCTAAAGGAATAAAGAAATAAAATATAAAGTTATATAAGCCTAAAGGAATAAAAAAATAAAATATAAAGCTATAAAAGCCTAAAGGAATAAAGAAATAAAATATAAAGATATATAAGCCTAAAGGAATAAAGAAATAAAATATAAAGTTATATAAGCCTAAAGGAATAAAAAAATAAAATATAAAGCTATAAAAGCCTAACGGAATAAAGAAATAAAATATAAAGTTATATAAGCCTAAAGGAATAAAGAAATAAAATATAAAGTTATATAAGCCTAAAGGAATAAAGAAATATGAATATGAATCAGAAAATCTAGTTTGTAAATATATTTAAAAATACAAAAATTATGCAAAATTGAAGTTATAGAAAAAAATGTATGTAACTAATAAAATATGTTAGTAAAATACTAGGATGAAAGAAATAAAATATAAAGTTATATAAGCCTAAAGCGGTAATTAGTTAATATGACAATTATAAGATGTGGCGAACTTAACTTTTTGGCTTACATAACTTCATATTTTATTTATTTGCTTATTTGTGTTCTTAACTGATCACACCCCCACCATACTCCCTTCATTAACTCTGTTTGTATTTCTCATAGGTCATCCTTAAAATTAAGATGAAACTATGATTACGTCTTTAAGGTAGGTATTTACTTAGTAAGTTACAGCAACTTTTACTGAAAGCGAATTGATGTAATCGCTACTTAGTGTCGTCGATGAAACACATTTTTACCATTTTCTCGAAGATGACTCGTTACTTATTACATCACTGTAAAAATAAACATCCTTTGATACCAGCTAGACTTATCTTCAATGAAATAGTCTAGTGCATAGATTATGAATTTTCCAAATATCTTCTTTTAATGTAACCTCGTTATATATACACAAAATTAGAAAAATGAAAATATTTTCTCAGTTTAAAAAACATTTTTTTTAATTGTATCCATCCAAAATCCAAAATGAAGAAAATAGGTGGTGTACATTATAAATAATAATGTGTAATAAATTATAAACAATGTATGAAACATAAAGAAAATTATGACAAAGTATTTTACTATTATAACTAAGGTTATGTAACTACTAATAAAATGTAATATTTTGAAGATGGGAGCAGAACACCGAAACGTAGATGAATATATGAAAGTGGGAAGAAATTTTAACAGTAAGGGTTCGCATAAAAAAATATTAATCTTCCAATAAAAAGAAAACTGTTTAAATAAATTTAAAATTGAATCATACAATATAAACCTTAGATTTTCTATATCATAATATTTTTTCTTACTTAAATACAGTAAGTTGTATACTATAGTATTTTCAAGGCTCGAAGAAAACGAAATAATTTAATTTAGATATTGAAATACAAAGAGGTATAAAATGGAGAACATTGTTTACAGCCGAGATTGGTAGCCGCTCACTGGGTGGGCAGAACCGCAGCTGGAACTTGGACCGGTTTTTCTCCAGCACTCCTTTACTTTTGGTCTTAGGTTCATAGAGGCATTTAAAACGTTTTCGCAAAACCCTTTGATTGCACTTGGTTAATTTTTAAAGTGACAAAAATGATAATAGTTATTTGAAAATTAAAATTTTTAAATAATTTTTGTGAATGTAAATTAGGTCTTTAGATTGAGCTTAAGAATAGTCGAAGCGTCAGACTTATGAGAAAATAAAAAATATTTTGGGACTTTAATTTGGATTCAATTGATTTTATTTAAATAATAAATTTATATATTATTGTATGGCATAAATCACAGTCAACCTTGGTTTTGAAAAAATATTGTATAACTTTTTTTATTTTTCAAATTAAATGTAAATACTATATAATAATGTTATAAAAAAAATATCTAAGAACTGTTTACAATTTTTAAATAACGGATTATATAATTATTACTATAATTTTATTTATTACTATAATTTCTTATGACTTCCTTCCTGGCCCTTTATAACATGTAGTTGGGTTATCAAGAGGTTACTAATCTATTTTAAACATAGTGTGGGGTTAAATTTTCGTTTCGTGAGACCACTACAGAAATAAACCCGCTTTGCTGCAGTTAAGAGGCAGCTGAAGTTGGCGCTCCAACTACCTAGACTACAAACGGCCCGGCCTGTATCAGCCACACCGCTTGTGCTTGTATGGAATAGATAGTGCAACTATGGACACTTGCCTATGTTAGGCAAATGTGAGAATGAATGCACCTCAAGACTCTTTATTTGGGTCAAGAACAGCCAATATTTCACAAACACGTAGACGGAACCCTTCAGATTTCATTATTCCAACTCCAAGAGTCATGAGATTCTGGATCACAATTTAATATTTAATGTTACGTATGGACCTCGCTGACTAGAGGAACTCGTTCATTAGAGAATTTCCAGGCTAGCGACTGGAGCAGCTGGAAGTGGCCCATAGGTGTCGCAGAAGGAGGCAGCTATCGTAATGCCTGGATTTTACGCCCTCCCCCTCCTGCTCTCTCTCTCTCTCCCCTGCAGGCCCAGGTGACGATCCCCGCCGAAGCAGTAAGCTACCATCTTTACTGCTCCCTTACCAACTCCTTTCTCTCTTCTCTTTATTTTTAGTATTTTTCTCTTGCATTTTTTTTTCTTCGCGTCACCATTTTTCTACTCAAATTTCTTTTTTATACAGACTGCGATGTCGGTGTATTTTTTCCAAAGGCTCTATCTAATGTCACACTATGTTAGCCGTTAAGTACTAGAATGTTCAGAAAAAAAAAATATAGCCAAAGTGGGGAAACAAAAAGAATTTATCAGTAAATTGAGGATTTCATTGTAATATCTGTAAACATTTCCGATCAGCCAAAGAGCAAAGGTAATAAAACGGTCTTTGTGTTCAGGTCTTATCACCCATTAATCAATTAATGGAAATCTTAAGTGCGCGTGTACCAAAGGCTTCACAACGGTCTTGTCATGTCTAATCTATTTAGCGAGAGTTAAACTAGACAGGTCTGATATAAACTGAACCATCTATAAACAGTCTAAATGTAGACTTCTCATCAAGTCTTGCGTATTTTTATTTTAAGGCATTCGCCGCCAAACCGGTCGAAGATTTAAATATATAATGAATATAAGCAAGCAAGGGAAAAGTTAATTGTGGGGACCGTTGGATTCGGGACGTAAACACCAAGAGACAAGTAGAGAAAAATATGAGACAGGTTTTGGCAAAATGATAAGAAAAAAAATTTATATCCATAAAAATCATTGCACAAAGAGTGTTTTAGTCAGATTTCCTCTACTTTAAACAAAGGGATTTATTTCATATCAAGTGGGCCTGGCCAAATAAAGAAATTCTTTAAGCTCAAGCTTGAAAAAAAAAATGCAGCTCGTTACTGGTTTTTAAACAGATATCACAGATACAAGTATCATCAATTAGTCAATTATTTGTTTATTTTATGAAAAAAAAATAACTGTTTGCAAAAATGGACTATGTTTTTTTTTTAACAGTAAATTAATTTTAAAAAAAAAATAAAATGTCACGCTATGTATTTATTTGAATAATTTATTAAACAGTGTAAGATGAAAGGTGAAAAATATTTTTCTTTATTTTTATCATTATTTTAATTTTTTTTTTTTTTTTTATGCACATAGTTTGATTATGTTCATTTTCTTTATACTTTTGTTTGTTTATATTTTTTTTTGTTTTTTTTTTATTTTTATGTATTGTTTTTTTATTTATTTTTCATTATTATTTTATTTTATTTTAGTACGAATGTGATCATTCATCACTAACTAAAGTTTTAAAATAAATGAATAATAAAAATATTAATTTGAGTTAGTAATTCGTGATTTTTTTAAAAACTGAAAATAGAACACATTATTCTGTATTTATATTTATATTGGGGTTTCAATACAAATATATATGTTAATACAATTTTATAATATTCTATTTGCATTATCAGATCTTGTAGATATTGAAAATGAAGGAAAAAGTCAATTTCATAATGATTTAAAGAAGTATGAAGGGCTTAAGAACCTTTTTCCTTAATATAATATAATTAGTGTAAAAGTATATTTTGATATACCAATATGTATCGTAGATGGATGATAACCTACTCTTTAAATTTTATGAATTAAGAATTGTCAGTAATTATAACAGTAAATTTTGCATATTAATAATTATTTTGCTGAAGTATTGAAAATTAATATTTTCAGAAAGGTATTCTCGTGTTTAGCATATAGAAAACGAGAACTTTTATTAATTGCACTAGAAGAATTTTGTTATTTCAGACGTTGATTACATGTTTTAGTTAACAGTTAACTTAACACCATAGTTGTGCGTCATTCAAATAGATATTGTCAATCCTGTATTTCCTTTATTAAATTCATAAAGCCCCGTTGTAAATTAAACGATCTTTAACACCATTTTTTAAGATTATTTCTTAAATAAATTACCAATATAGTAATGAAGTCCCTGTGTCGCAGAAAAACGTCTTTTTTTCTTTGAAAAGACTAACATTATTAGGGTGCCGTTGGTTCTATATGTGATTGTAATTTCTACTTTGTTTTTTAATACATTTTTAAAAGAAAGGGAATGTAAAATAAATTTATTAGAAAAGCATTTATTGGAAGTTTGATATTATTTGTATTTTAGATTACTTCCGATCATTTTATTTTTATTTTTGTTAGTTACCATAGTACCGTTAACCATTTAACATAGTCTATTTTGATTTTTTTATATAGATTATGATTGAAAAATAATTTGTACAATGAAAAAAATATTTTTATTTTAATAAACTCAGAAATATAATGTATGGTCATGTAAAAAGTAGTTTTTTTTAATGTAAACATTATCAAGATAGTTTGATGCTATTCTGAAATGCAGAAACCTGGGATTGTTTGTCAATAGCCCTATAGTGTAAACATAAAGCGGGTACCGACTCCTTCAGGGTGATGCTATCGTCTAGAAATCCTTGGCTTGATACATCAGAACAAGTCTGAACCAGATATAGTCGACGTGACTGGCTGCAGGTAACCTACAGGGCACTCGTGAAGGTCGAACATAATAGGGCTTTGCTGAAACCGTGATATGTATTTTTTTTCCTGTCTAGGAAAAATGCACGAATTAAAAGCTCTATCTTTATTAGAGAGCATATAATTAATGTTTTGGACAACTTTTCCAACAATCTTACGTTTCCAATGGAAGACTGAAATAATCGACAAATATAAAAATTTGTACACCTTTCATCTAATACCTGACATGTATATTCTGCAGTCTGTTCCTATAGGTATACATCATGTTTACGGCATTACTAACTAGATTCGAAGATCCTATCAATATTCATTGAATCTATAAAATTACAATATTTTTAATACAATACGACTTGGTTAGTCAAACGAAAATAACACTAAATCAGAAAAAACAATCCCAACCATAGTGACTTGACAACCACACAAAGATAAATTACATTAAAAAAAGAAACTATAGTTAAAGTATTTTTCACTTTTGTAGTATTTTTTTAAATAGTTAAAAGTTAATTTTTCGATATCTATTCCGTCGCGATTATCTAAGTCGTAACAATTGGTGTTCAATGTCCTCCAACTCTGAGTCGTCCTTGTCTTGTCTTTTACAGCAAAAAAGAAAAACTTTGGTTTAAAAAACAGTATTTATAAACGTATATAATAATTCATTTTTGAAAAAAATATGTCTATCGACAACGAACCCATAAAAACATTAAATTTTCTGATTACTCAGTTCCTTCTGTTAATACTAATTTATATTTTTTGAAAAAAAAGTTCAAAAATTAAAATAAACATAGTTTTCTTGCTTACTATCAACCAAGTATTCCTAATTCCTTAAATTCCAATATTTTCAGTATAGAAATATCACCTATTGAATTGCATAAGAATTAAGTCTTAATGATATACAACTTAATCTATATTGAAATATATGTTTATTTTGATGTCTAATTCTTTTATAATCTTTTCAATGTTTTTATGTTATTCTCATTTAGCCCTGAGAATTAGGGGTTTACTTTGGTTACTAATACATAGTTCTTTCTACCATTTACGTACTTTTTTTGACCGTCACCCGGGATACCGTCTTCCAACAATCCTCTTTAAATGGTCTAGTATAAGATATTCATTAAAAAAAATATTGTTAGGATTAAGCATAAATTTCGTTTTTCCGCATAAATTTCGGATGATATTCAATAAATTGGATGCACTAGGTATCGCGGCACCCTTTTGGGGCTAAAAACTTTCACCAAAATAATCCTTAGAGCGGTTGAGTATGTAGAAAAATGAGAAAACACTGAAGTAAATGTTGGAATGCAAAGTATTTTTGCTATTTAATTTTTTTATTCTTTTTTTTTTTTTTTTTGTAATATTTTGAAAAAGTGGCATTCGCTCGCGGTACACCTGGCATACGCCCGCCATCCACTTTGGGGACCACTACACTAGCATGTACTCATCATGAACTCGTGTATAATTCAAATTTAACGCTGGTGAAACCGCAAGCTTCAGCAAGTATTTAAATCATACTACGATATTTATTAGTTGTTTGAATATCAGAACATGTTATTTTAAATTTTTATCATATGAATGATTTTTTGCTGATGGAATACGATCACATAAACGGAGAGAAATGTATGCAAAATGTCTTTAAATTATCTTTCTAAAATTCAATTTGTATTCAACAAATTTGTCCATGTGGATAATTACGACAATAATTCAATTATATAATGGTATAAATTATATTAAAATTAAACTTTAAATTCTTTACACTCCTTATAATTGAGTTATTACAGACTCAAGATATTTCGTCGGATCAAAAGTAATTTTAAATTATACACAGCAGTAAATTTTTATTTTACTTCTATCTGCATTTTGTTAGCACTAAAAAGTGTTTTGAAAATAAATGTTTCTTATTTTAATAAAATATTAAATTTTAAAAAACCTAAGATCATGACTCGTATCATTTGCATAATTTATTATATGTTAAATTAATCACAAGATGTCATGTAGTTATAAAATAAAATTCTGTCTTCAGAATGGTTCGTTACAGCTTTGATATGTTTTATAGATTTTTTTATATACCATTTGCTTTGTAAATTAAATTAAATAGTTTATTTTTATATTTGACGAATATATAATGAAATCAAAGCTGAAGGTACAGAAAAATCTGATTTATGATTTCACATTTCTTTAGGATGAGTAACAAATCAGGTGAAAATGCATTTTAAGTTTCATGAATTTAAAATTTTATTAATTAATTTTATTAAATTTAATTAATTCTCAGAAATTATATCTTGTAGGATGTTGAGGGAATATTCCTAAACATGTCTTTAGTCGTTCAATTTTTGCACTATGTTTAAGCTATTATCAACCAAATTACCAACACTAAATTGTTTAACTTTTATGTGTTTATTTTTTTTTAGAATAAAAACATCCAACAAATTTAATTATAAATTATTTACCTCCTATAAAACCATATTTAAATCACATATGAATTTTAATTGAAATTTTTGCATAATGCTAGTTCAAAATTTCTGGTATCTGATCAGGAATTAACTTTATAATTAATATTTTATGGTATGTAAATAGTTTCCTGTATTTTTCTTTTGAAAGTATTATTTTATGTTTTGAAAACTCATTGTATTTTCAAAATCAAAATGATATTTATTTATGGATACAAGTTGCAAATAAGTTGTTTTCTTGGGTCTTTATCCTTATTCTTGTTTTTCATTACTATACTGATACATCCTTTCTTCAAATAATGATCCTTAATTCGAACATGGAATTTCAAATGTTATTTCTGACTAATGTTTTGTTTATATGTTTTAATTTATTTTGCTGTAGCAATTTTAATTTTGTTACTAGTTCTATAACGTAAGGAACATTTATTTAGATCATATTCTTTTAAATATCTCTGTATATCGTAAGATAATTATTTTGACTCCATTTAAACCCTCAATGCACAGTATTTTTTCAAAAAACCGGCAAAAAAATATGTTTTTTTTCACGTAAAAAATATAATTTAAAACATTGTCTTGGCAAAAAAATACAATGATCAATTTTTTTTTTTTTATTTTGATTATAGGTCATAATACCTAGCTCCCTATGTAAACGTAGGCTAAAACTAAGATTATTCCATAGAATAAATGATTGTTATTTATTTTATTATTATCACATTATTATTTTCAATTCCCAGTTATATTCGAGTGTGAAAAAATGTAGCAGCATAAAATACAACGGCGCTAGAACTATCTCGAGTGTGCACATTTTGGCCTGTTTAGTGCGCTGGAATTAATTCCTGCGTACAGGTTAAGGGGTTACACTACTCAAATAAATTATTTTTATCAATTTATTAATATAGTTTCTTTTTTTGGTCCATTATGTGACTAAGCTATGACCTTGCCTAATGACCAAAATATCTACAAATATCGATTTATCGCCTTCCCCCATAATTAAAATATTTAGAGAATTTGAATATTCAAAAACGTAATGCTCGTTGCTTAGGAGTTTAAAGTTGGTGTTGAACTTTTGCTTTAGATTTTGCAAACAAATATATAAAAACGTTTCTGAAAACAATTACTTATAGAACAAAAAAAATATTTTTTACTGTAAATAGTTGTTCCGTTTCAAGATAATGCCTTAGCCTGAACTTTTTGAATAAAATTCAAGCCAATACCCACAGAGATACCGGCATTTATATCCTCTGGGGTACTTTAGAAGATAAATTCTCAAAGTTATGCTACTTGTCTCAATGCAATCTGAGCAATTTAAGAATTTAAATTCCACTTCGGTCGGCCATAAGGCGCTTTCGAACCGGATCCGCATTATATTATAATTTCTGTCATTGATGCACCGGAGCTGTAAGTTACAGACCTGTACGGCTCGCAGATATCCTGTTGCAATATGCAGTCGACGCGAAGTATGAAACGTTCGGGGGAAAAAAAAAATTGGAAGATCTTTGTAGGAAACAAAGTGTCAGATACAATTTATGTGAAGCTGTTGGTGGTGCATCGGAATGAGCATCTCTATGCTAAAAGAGAGCGAAGGAATATTTTTCTGGATCGCGTTCCACCCCCACAAGATGGGTATAAATATGTAGCGACTCGCAGCGGCTGATATGCAAAGCGAACATACCCCCTTCCTCGGATCCACTCTATATTCTCCGCCTGTCTTACTTTTGTCTTTTTCTCAGAAAGTGGCTTACATTTTTTTCTCTCGCGGGCTATGAAATCGGATGTTCTGTGGCCATAGTTCGAAAGAGAAACACCAAGAACACATGCACGAAAAAGGAAATCCACGCTTAGAGTGGGAATTTCTCTAATATTAACTGCATGAATGGTGCTTTATATTAAATACGAGTTACTCCTATAATTAAATATATTTGATTAAAGGATACAATAAAACAAAATGATTCAGAAATTCGATAAAAATAAGGATCTAAGTAAGTAATGTATATAATTAAACACAAAAAAACACTCACACATAGTTAATTGTAATCATAACATAATGAATCATTAAGTGGAATTAAGAAAAACTACTGGCAAACATAATCATTTAGTGAATCAAAATCAGCTCTTAAACATTTCTTAAATGTATTTAATTAAAGGATACAATAAAACAAAATGTTACTGTTAAACACATTTTGACTGAATTCCTGGCATATCCCTCAAAATTGTTAATCCATTCATTGATAAATGCCTTAAACATATTTTATGTAAAAGATTTAAAGTCTTTTGAAATTTTATATTTGGACTTATGACTGTGATGTCTTGTAAGTATCACAGTGTTATCATTGTCCTTTCAAAAATTAAAAAATAATAATAATAAAGTGAATTACCTTACATACTAATGATGAATAATTAAGTTATTTATTTCTAAGATCAAGATAATCAAAATTATTCATATCGCCAAAGTTACATCGACGTAACTAGATTCACTTGGCAACGATATTACCCAAGGACTCGAGGATCATCCATGATAAGGGAAATATCATTTCCCCTAAAGAAGGGTCAGATCAAGACAGGACAACTTAGCTCTCCGCCGGGCAATATATAAGCCGCTGGTAAGTCCTCTCTCTGAAAATGTATAAGTTTATGCTTGTGTATCCCAGCCTAGGACATCGATCATGTCCTTATCTCTTGCTGCCAGGGTACCCCGTCCTCGATGGCTTAGGGTTACTAAGATTCTGTTTTCCAGAAAAAAAAAAAAGATTCTTTAGATATTGTTTCTTCACGACAAACATATTTTTACACAAATGCTGTCCTAAAGGATAAAGGAAAAAAACCTCAGTCTGTTTGACTAATACTCTGAGCTAAAGGAAAATTATGATCTTAATTGATTTATTTTATTTACTTAGCATAGGATGGGAGTGGGTAGTTAATTCGTAAGGCACTACCAACTTCAAGGACCCGAGTTCAAATACATATAATTATTAACTGTTTCACTGTAGTCATGAGTCAGCCCTGTGGGTTGAGGATTACTCGGGGGTCCACCCAGCCTCATAAAGTGAGTACCCTTAATTGGGTAAAAATGGCCGAGTACAGTGTTAGTAACAGTACTTCCCTACGAAGTACTGCACCCTTAAACCTTAATGGGTTTCACCAGTAAAGATTCAATTTTTATTTTTAATATTAGACTAGAACTATATACGAATATAATCTTTGACTGAATATTACTAACCATTGGTCCAATCAATCTTTATATATTTATACATTGAGTATGGCCCAAATTAGATGGAGGTTATATTATTAGGTTTTTATGCAATATCCAAAAAAACTGAAGTTTCGACATCAAATAAATGCTGCTTACTAACTCAAGTCACAAGATCATCTTCAAGACTACATTTTTTACTACACCATATCATTGAATAAGGGCTTTGAATAGATAATTGGTCTCTTACTGCATCCGATTTGATGCATTAAGAGACCAAGCATGATCATAAAATTATTTTGTGTTATTGAAGTCAATGGTTGGCTAAAACCCAATAAGTAATGCTTACCCATATGTCATACTGTTAACCTAGCAAACAATAAGAAGGGGAAAGGCATACACTATTCTCCAGAGATATAATTCATACCTCAGGTTTACATTGAGGTTAATAGGAATATCTGCCATTGGAATCCAATCAGTAACAAAAGTCAGTCTGTGTTGACACTATGTGTAGTGTATCTAGTGACTGTTGACACTATCTCTACTACTTCCCTGGAGTTCATCGTAATGCTGCCTTTCTGGCTTCAGTTTTCCTGGTGGCTTGCCTTCTCTGCTATACTACTTCCTCCAGATATCACAATGGTAGAAGATTTAATACAGCTGATCATAAAAAAAGTAATAACAAAGCCCGGATGAGAGTCGTATAAACTTCCAACTTTGGATCCTGATGAATGGCTTATTCTCTAACGCTAAATTAAAGAGTAACATGCAATTCCATTATTTATCCTTAATCTCTTATCGGATTAGAACCATCGGGAACAGTCAGATTGCATCCGGACCAGCCATCTTATTTCCGTATCTTTAATTTAGTTATGGTAGTAATTTCTGCTGAATCTCCAACTGAAGAGAGATGATTGCTAAAACGTTGTAGAGAAATGAAATTCCACAATAATTGGAGCATTCCAGATTTCCCCTCTTCTCTTGTAAGAGACATATGACTCGTTAAGTTAGGAAAAGGTCGTGTGGAATATAAAACAAATCATATAATTATTTATAACAAGAAATTAAATTGTGGTCAAGGGTTTTATCAATTAACCAAAAATATACACATGACAAATCTAAATTATAAACGCTAAATGGCTTCACAGCACGCTACATGGGTATTTCAAAAAATTTATGCGAGAGATGGCAATACATGACATTTCTGACGTAACTCAGAGAATGGTGAAGAGGAGTTGAATGCGGGACCTCCTAGTGTAATAAAATAATTTACTTAACGCCAGAAGGATGCACCACTGGGTGCTGTCCCTCATGCCAACCTCTGCCATGCCTGGATAGTACATCTCATTTGCTGGTTGTATAGTACATTTACAGGCATAAATAAAAAAAACAAACTTAAAATGAATATAAAATTAAAACTTTTATTTTCAAAATCCAAGTCAAAGATCCGACATTAGGCAGAGCTTAGAAGTGGCAGGGTATTATGAAAAGTCGAATCGGGGGCCTGTACCTCAAATCCCCCTTCTGTATTTTATATTAAATTTTTTTTTTTCACCACAGTGAACACACCTCGCTGCTCTTATATTAAAACAACCCCGATGCAAAAACAGGGGAAAGTATAATCCCGGTATTAGTGTCACAACAAATCGTGAGATGTGGGAATTATTTGAGGGAGTTTTTTTCCCCGCGGTGCCAATTCAGCGCCACTGCCTCCCCTCCATGGCTCTGAGTTTATCGTTACAATATATGTGATTCTCTTGCATACCTGCATGTTTACATAAAGACGGGGATTTTATTTTCCTAGTCTTAATCTCGCATCACTGTCGGTTGGGATTTTCTTGCAGATATTGCAGTTGTTTTTGTCTTTTTATTTCTCAGTTTTTCTGTTCGAGATCATTTAACGTGTTGTTGTTCATATTTGAATTCTTTGAGAAAATAAAACAAACACGTCACTTAACTTTAGAACAAAATCTTTCTCTTTCAAAGGAACGCCTTTTCATTTTTTTATATTACCCGATAATATTTTTTTGTTTTTTAAATTTATTTATTTCATATTTACTTACAAATATGCAATTTATAGAAAGTAATTCAAACATATGCTTTTGTAACTAAAATGATCAACATTTGAAATTAATTTGTAGAAGGTCTGGAGTCCAACTTCTATTCATGCGCCTCGAAGGATTATCAGGAATACATAAGGAAGCACGGTTAGAAAATAGTGGATTTGGGTGTTTATAACGGTATCATTGAAATTAGGTTTGGGGTACATCTACTACATATGAAACATTAAGTTCTTTATGGATGATTTTATTTGGGACAATGTAAGCAGTAATGAAGATTTGGGATTTTAAGCATTAGATACGAGAGGCATTCGTCGCTTCTAGTAGAGCCCCTACTCAAGATTAAGCTCAACACCATGATCCCAAATAGTCCTTTTAAATAAATTAAATAAAATATATTACAACTTAGGGGAAAAAATGAGAATATAAAAAATCCTACTCTGTTGTAATAATATTTAATAAAAGTAACTCATGGCACTAATTATAAAATTAAAGTGCCACACTTTTTTTTTGGTTATACTTTTAATAATATAAATTATTACTGTGGCAATCAACTACTGTATTGATATTTTTAGAGGGACCATTGTTACAGGATTCTAAGTAATCCGTTGCAAGCTTTAACTCGTTAATACCTATAAGGTAGAATGTCAGTAAATTTTATCTCCTTTTTTGTTTCTGACAATAAATTTGACCTGACTCTGTAGATGACAATAGGTACTGACACACAATATTGAAAAGTTGATCATGACTGTATTACAATATCTTTCTTAGAAAGACATGTATATAGTAACATTCAGTGTTTTTACTTGTATTTCTCATTTCATAAATACTGTAAAATAAAGTTTAAATAATGCGAATTACTGAAACCTCAGAACGCATTCAACGAAATGATTATATCGAGTATGATTTTGGTAACAGACCAATTCTTTAATATATTACGGTTGAATAATAGTTCAAATTAAGATATCTAGGTGTACTAAATTGGCTGAATATATCCACTTATTTTTGTATACACTCTGAAATTTGTGTCACCTGTAGATGACAGTAGGAGCTGAAAGGTAATCTTCGACTTTCGTAATACGTAAAACTTCATGCATGTGTATTATTGGGGTTCTGAGAGAATTATTTGAACATATTGGACATACATAAAGTAGAATAGGTTTTAAGAGTGAGCCACTTAAATCAGTAGGCCTCAGCCCTGAAATGTGGGGCGAAACGTAAACATTTAATAGTTTTTTTTTTAATATTTTGTACCATTATTGACAGCCAATCACACTATCCTCCTACAATAGAATAGGTCTTATGAATAAATAACGCATTAGTCTCATATTTCTGCGGTATAAGCCTAACTTCCAATTCATGATGTTTCCAGTAACACAATTTTTTATCATACTGATAAATGTAAAAATCAATTTAGAGTTTAAGTGAATTGGATCATTCCTTCCATTATAAACTCTCTAACCACTCAAACCCCCTAGTTTCTAATCTTGCATCCTCTTCCATTCCTGACAATCCTCCGAGGCGCCTGAAAAGAAGATGGCCACGAGATCAGCTAATGTAAAATGTCATTAGCTACCAATGGGTAGTTTCTCTACACGCCTGTAACACTCCAATTTAACTTCAATCAGATTTACTAAATGTATTATAATATACAGTTGTAAATATCATTAAATAAATATTAAAAAAAAAAAAAAAAGTGAATTGGAAATAAAGAGTTAAATATCTTAGTTATAAGAAATTTGATACTTTATTTCCATTCTATAGGCCATCCTTGTAATTTAACATTGCTGCTCATGTCTGACTGTTTAAAAAAATAAAATAAATTCAGTTTTCTTTTTTCGTTTTTATTTTCCATCTATTAATGTATTTTTTGTTACAACGTTATGTATTTTGAATTTTTCAGTAATAAAACACGGATTTAAATAAGTTTATAATCTCTTGTATAAAACATAATATCAGGCATAGCTAATCTGTGGCATTTCCTTAAACGCATTGCAAATTTATTTCCGGCATTGTTTCGAACGTAGTGGAAAATTTATGTACATCAGATTAGAAGGATTACGCTGATACGTTTTAATTTCAATTTGTAGCGTAGAAGCAGCTGCCGTTTCGAACAACTTACCGCTCCGTTGCATATTGCATAAATGCATATACAATATAGTGAAAAAAACTTTTCCTTTAGACATTAGGTTGAAAAATACATGTGTTGTCTTTATCGGATAACATAGATATGATTTCATTTTCTTATCTTTTAATGAAAAATCTAGCAATATCCACGTTATAAATCAGTGTTATTGATACATGTTTCTGAATATCGATATCTATTTGATATCGATATTCAGAAATGCTTGTCCAAAATACTACTATTTTTCATATTTATTTCATTGTAACAGTGAATTATACACCTTAGTAATTTTCATTCAAATAGTTTTAGTTTCTTTTTATTACTTTTAAGCATGTAATAAAATTGTAATATAAATATAAATATCAATTATAGATTTTTTTCCTTAGTAGAAATATGAACGTGAAGATGACTTGCCTTTATTCTAGTTACTTCGCAACAAACATTTATTTGATACTCTCTCAGTACTAAAATGAACATGGACACTATAAATAACATTAATAAAAACATAACGGTTTGTCAGTTGAAGGATTGGTGAAAATATCAGCAATATAGATATTCTCTAAGGAGATTTGAAAACGTAAGAGAATCTACAATATCGAAGTCGGTTAGCCATCGCGTCTTCAGTTTAACCATAGTAGTATACAAGGATAAAAGATTTCATATTGTTATTTAAGAATGGAAAAAAAAGAACGCTTTATAGAAAACAAGAAATTTAGGCTTTCGAAAATACCGAAGTATTCCTATGACTTTCTAGCAACAGTGTAACTACCCGCTACTATAAATAGTGGTTTTCTCTCTACTTTAACCATAGTCATAATTCCTTTTGTTTCACCATCATGGTATTATTTACTGATCTTTGTAGTAATCAAACGCACCATCTTGAGCTGGAAGCTGTAGGAGTCATTCCCTAATTGCTCATTGAAGTTTAGAAACTAATCATTGAACAGATAACTAGTTACTTTAAACAAAACTTTTCAGAAGTGGACTAAGACGTATATGGAAACATTGTATTATCCCTGGTTGGTTTGACATAGTTTAAGGCTCACTGCAACATATTACCACTTCATAAACCAACTTGTATTATTATTTTCAGTGAAGTCGTACATAAAAATAAATATACACAATAGTTGCAGATCTCCAAAATATATATATCGTAAAATTCAAAATTAACTGACTAAAACTTTTAAAAAATCACTGATGGCCATTGCCGAAGGGACCTCTGAAAATTCTATTGTTGGAAAATTAATAACTATCTCTGGGAGATAAAGGAGACTCAGGAAAGTCATATTGTGCTAGCATTTATTCCTCTGCATTGTGATGCTGCTGGGAATCAAGCCACAGTGAGGACAGTAAATTTCACCTTGAAAAAAATGAGTCACAAAGATAGTCCTAACCACCAATGTTGATTGGAAAGGACAATGCAAATATTATGAGTTCGGTGACCAAGAATGTGGAATCTATCATAGTGGAAGCTACAAGAAATCGTCCCATGAAAATCCTCTTTCAGAGAGTTCAGATCTGAAGAGGTATTCCTGACAAACATGAGAATCGGACATGAAACCTTTACCTGCCAATACACAATGAGTTAGCCACATTGTAACATGAAAACATTACTGGGATGCCAAAATAAAAATTAAAACACCTCTTACTATAACCGATGCACTTTCATATGAAGCTGACAAATTCCAAGTATGATTCAATTTCTAAAACAATTATGGATTTCAAACATTGTCTATTTACTTTAGTTATAAGGAAATGGTCAGGTTCTTGGTCAAGAAAAACAATTATTAAGTAGCTTCGGCTATTTATTAATAACCAACGTTTCGACCCACATAGCAGATCTTCATCAGGGCTGTCAGATTGAAACACTGTCACTCACATCTGATCTCCGTTTCAATCTGACAGCCCTAACGAAGCCCTGCAAGGTGGGACAAAACGTTGGTTAACAATAAATAGTTTTATTTTACTACTTTGATACCTTTATTGACCCCCACTCGGACTATCTTCCTACAATTAAATATTTCTATTTTAATTCTAGAAAAAAGGAATAAATGTGTAATAAACAAAATTATCCTTTTCTTATTTTAACTACCCTATTCCTAAATGCTTGCTTACACGTTCTTGATGGGTCTTTATTTAGATTTTTCTTCATGACTAGAATAAAAACCAACTTTCTTGAGTGGTTAGGAAAACAATAAAATTACTAAAACGAATTGGTTGAATTTTCTTGTAATAAAATAAATTTTTTAAAAAGCATTTATAGCAGAATTTAACCCAATTAAATGTCTCATATTGGTTTTAAATGAATTCTTAAATCATTAAATTTCAAGATATACTTGGTATGTCGTTACGTAACACTGTATAAATTGATGATATGAAATGACGTATCATGATAACTTGAAATGTCTTTATGACAAAAAATTAGAAGATGTAGTCGCGATGATTATTCTCTAGAACTCCTAACGAAGATTTTTAATCTACTGGATGAGGGATCTCCTTAGCTAATTAATGAAATCAATTAAAATCAGCAGGAGATAGCTATGGATAGCGTTCTCTATCACTCCAATAATGTTATTGTTATCATTTTGTGATATACCACATTTTCTGGTTGTTTTGAATCTGAATAGATCTGTGAATTTATAAATAATGTAAACAAAAAAAAAATATGGATAATTTTAGAAAAATGAGTCGGAAATTATATGCTAAGAATAATTGGGGACTTCTTGAAAAATTAAAGATGGATTGTGTAGCAAGTATATTCCGAATGGAGTGAACGCTGAATCGCAAGGTTAACTTTCTGAATGGAGGAATATTTGGTATGTATTTTTTTTTTTTTATTTGAATTTTTATTAGTTGCCAATTATCATTTAAGAGTAATGTAGTATTCGGTTCAGGTAAGGACCAAGCAACAGTGCAATATGTTTATAATTTCAAACCCTACAAGATATATTTTTCCAATATAAATCTAAGTTTTGTTTTATTTCATACTTCACCGAATAAGAAAAATAACAGAAGTATGATTGATCTATATAAGGAACACAAAAAGGAAAACTTTCGAGTTGGGACAAACATAGAGAAGAGGGAGTCCCATGGAGCCCCTGGTGATTCAAAAGTTTCGATGCGCAGGGTGCAGCCGAAAGTTGAGCTATGGAGCAAGTTTTATAATTTGGAGAGGAATGGGACACCTCCAAGAACGGCTCCAAACTTGCGCCAATGCTGCAACATTGTTCTTCGTCGCTCTCTCCTAAATTAGGTTGGCGACCCTGATTCCTAAAGTCTGCTCTCCGCCGGAAGTTTAATTTTGTCAACAAACTTCAACCCCCTTCGAGTTCTCGGTCGAATTATCCTTTTCTCTTGTAAGCAAGGAGAGGGCCACAACTTCAACCGCTTCAATTTCAGTTTTTTTCCCTCTACTTCAACTCCTCGAGTTTTTTTTTTTTTGCTTTGTTTAATGGCGTGTCCCTTTCTCAGTTTTTTTTTTTTTTTATTTTGTTCTCAATTTAAACTTTTACCATAGCCTTTTGAACTATATAACACAACGTGAAAGTAAAATGTATTGGTTAAACGTTTTTAAATAATGTATGTATATGAGAAATGTTATTCAATTTCTATTCATTTTATAATAACACGAATCTAATCTAGCGTGTCATTGGAGGCTTAATTAATAATTAATACATGGATCATATAAATCATAAAATTATGACAAATTTTTTATCATAATAACTTTACGTTATCTTTGAAGAATGTACTCACTATTTGCCAATAATAAACAGGATAGGACTGACCCCAAATTTATCAGAAGCTCTCGCAGACGAGGAAGCTAAAATTACATTAGTGTTTGAATTTTTAAAACCATCGCCTTCTTTATAAATTATAACTTCTCTTAGATTTTTATATTTTTATGTTTTTTATTTTATTTTTATTTAATTTTTTTTTATTTTAATTTTTTTTATTTATTTTTTTTTTTTTATCTTTTCTTTTACTTTTATCATGCCATAGGCGTTGATGACCAGAGGGTTTTACGCCTTTAAGCAACAATCAACAACAACAACTTTACGTTATAAGATTGGAAAATGATAGATTCATTCAATACCATCAAGCCCAACGATGGTCAGGATCTTGGTCAAGAAAAACAATTATTATGTAGTTTCAGCAATTAATTAATAACTAACGTTTCTACCCACATAGCAGATCTTCATCATGGCTGTCTGATTGAAACACTGCCACTCACACGTCATCTTCGTTTCAATCTGATACCCCTGACGAAGCCCTGCAAATTTGGGCGAAACGTTAGTTTATTATAAGGTCATAAATAGTTTTATTTTCCTGTTTTGATTCGTTTATTGACATCCAAAATCTACTTCATACGGTCAACTATCTTCTTGCAAATGAAAATTTAAACGTTTATGTTTAATTAAAACTACTGTAGCTCGTAATAAAATTACAATAAATAGTGATTGTAATCGTTTTTATTACTTAGTAAACCACTATAATTGTCATTGTGCCTTGCGGTGACAAAAAAAAAGTGATTACAATTATTTATTCTATGATACTTCTATGAGCCAAAACCTCTAGTATATTGATCTATATAATATACTAATATAAGTCTTCTTATTAAGATATTGAGATTAAAAATAAACTTTATTTAGAATATTATCAATATTCTGTATTTGTTTGAACGTTTCGGGTTTTCCCATCTTCAAGACCACATGAAGAAATTTCAATAAGAAATGGATCTACATTAAAAAGAGAAGTACCTCCCAACTGGATACATATCCCTCCAAAATGTAAATATTGTAGCAAAAATTTGACTATTAGCCATATCTTTCGAGGAATGTCCATATTTCACGTCACACCTCAATAGCTAGGGGATTGAGCCCCTATATTACAAAAATCCTAAGGGATGACAATGAAAAAATGGAATTGGTGTTTCGGTTTTTAAAATCAGACGTTTAGCTGTCACAAATATAACTTCGAACAAACAGAAAAAAAAGATGTATATATATAAAATATAACCAAGAATAACTAAAGGCGTTGATGACCCATGATGTTTTACGCCACTAAAAAAAACAGAAAAACCCCTTCAATTATCATTATTATCATAGCAAATACACGTTTTTTTTTTTTTTTAGTAGGTACGATGTAAGGTGGATTCAAAGCTCGGACGACGAACTACCTGAAATACCGTAGGATTGGACGTCCTTTTGCCGAACAATCATTGCTCGTCTAAAACAAATTAAATGAAAGAGAGGATCGAGAAAGTCGTCGGTAGGTAGACCTCGAAGATAAAGCATTAAAGGAGGAAGGGAAGCCGAAAGAGAGTAAGCGATGACATGGAAGCTAATGGACGCGGATAGATTATTCTCAGGACAGCTTCGTTAAATTCAGTCACAAAAAAAAAAACCTCCCAAAAAATAAACCACCAAATCTTCCCCCTCCCTTTTACCTCAATATACTTACAACTTAATGTTTATTGCCTACTGGCAGCTTTTATTTATGCCCATCCCGATAGATAAAATACAGCCCTTTCCATCCTAATGCCTTCATTATCTCCAGTGATACGGGGCGGTCTCAAACTCCTTCACAGTGTGTCTTGAATTTCCAAAAATCGATGCCCAAAAGGTTATGTTTCTGTCAATTTCAATTTATGGTGTCATTGATAGGAAGCTGAATTTTTCCTTTAACCGTGTATTCTCTATTTCAAACCGTTTCAATTTGACACTTTAAAAAAAATATATTTTATTATCCTTTCTGAAATAATTAATTTAAATTTATAAAAATTCCTGCTCGAAAGGTTTTTGAGACACCATTTCTAAGATCGTTTTAGGTACTTACAATTTGAATATTTATTTATTTTTTTCAACTTTTTTTTTTTATGATTTGAAATCTCCTGTTTCTCCAGATTCGGCTGTTTAAAAATAAATTAAAAATTCCAAGACAAATTTTGTTTAGAAAGAAAAAAAAAATAGTAATTGTTTAATTTTGTAATAATACAACTATTAAAAATAATCAAAAAATTATAATTAATCAACAAAATTATATTCTAAAAATAAGTATAATTTGTCTTTAATTGTTGTATAAATATGAGGTATACCTACTACTACTGTTTTTTTCTTCTAATGTAATATAGATTGTCATTTCCAGCCCGGGCCGGCCAAAAATTTAAACTCACATATTTACATTGCAAAAAAAATAAATAAAAACTTAAGGTGAATTTCTACCGTTCATGGATTAGGCATGATTTTGTTTGGTAGCTGTAAAATGTTCTTGAGACATCTCGGAAGAATTCTACAATTCAGAAAAAGATGTATAGGAGTGTATCAAAAAAGTTATAGTTAAAACGGGATGTCTGCAAAATGATATTTTGGTTGTTTTTAAAATATATAAATTGAAATTTTTATATTTTCCGACTTTTTATCTCAGCTTAAACGAAAATATTCAACATTCCTTAAAAATATATCTTTCTAATTTAAATTCGAACAATTTGTTGAAATTTATTTATTGCAATTTCTCATATTGTATTTATTTATTTTTCAAATTTTAAGAATTTTTTAATCTTTTTAGCGATTTTAGAATAGTTAAAATATTTTAAAGTTGGCAGCTCCTCTCCTCTTTTAGAAGGTTCTAATTTAGTTACCATCAAGAAGTGTTTGGAGTCGGACACCAAGTATATTTGAGTATTTTTTTTTGGCCTTTTAATTTTTATATCCTGTGTCTGAGTGGTAAGTCCTTTTGGTATATAATTGTGTTTTTTTTAGTTGTACGTTGATGCCCGGATATTGCCTAAATGGGCGTAAATTCGGTAAGTACAATAACTTATTCTCATAGAGACTACAGTGGTATTTTTGTGTACTTAAAAAGTTATATAATTTCTTAAGCCTCTTGTTGGGGTATGTATTGAGTACAAGATAATTCAATATTTTCTCACCGATCGAATATTTAACAGACCGTGAAATTTATTTAACGATTACAGGAATTCATCGACCGCGACATCGAGTAGAATTGGAGAAACCAAAAGGTAATTTATGGACACCCTGATACAATTGCCGTGGGAGTTCAATTGATTTACGAACCCTGCTTGGGCTCTCAACACTAGATATGGAGACGATTACCAAGATGGCTCTAACGACCATTGCCTGCCACTGATGTGGAGTGATGGGATCGGAAAATTGTTTCTGACATTTATTTATGATCGGGCCAACTCTACTAAAATATTTAGTCAATTTAAAAAAATAATAACCCTATAGCCCATTTTCTAATAACCAAAATTTCTTATTACCAATTAACAAGCAATGTTTGAAGTCTTTTGTTTCTTATAATTAACAAACTCAATAATTAACCTTTAGCAGTAATTACTATGAAAAATTATGCTTCGAGATAATGCTATTCCAGTCCTTATGATTTTGTCCGTATGTATACAAATTTGCAGGGTAATAAAAAAAAAAAATTGACTTGAAAATGAATTTTTCTAAAAGTTTCATATTTACAATATGAATTACGATATGAAAAAAGAATTGAGATTTATAGTCATAAATAAACCTATAGAGACTTTAAGGAATACCTTTCAACTACATTTTTTATATAAAGTAAAATTTTTAATTATAAAGTTTAATGGTTTTATTATTTTCTTTTGTTTTATTTATTTATATATTTTTATTCTTGGTCGGTGCCAAAATTTTTTAGCAATAAAACTAATGGCTTAGCTAATAAAATACTGGTAAATACAGAATACTAAAATGTAAATAATTCAAAGAATTTATTTATTTAAGTGAATAATACTAATATGAATTTAAAATTTATGAAATGATAATAATGAGTTAATCAATTCTTAATAATTACGTAGCAAACTTGATTAAAAATGAGAATACAATAAAAACAAATTAAAAATAAGTAAAATATATAATTCGAAAATAGAGTGTTGTGGTAGAATGAGATTATTTTGAATGTAATGTATACTATAAAAAAAAAATTTTGAATTACTTTTATAAAAAAATAATGTCCTGAGCGAATTATAAAATTATTATCTGTTAGTTTTAGAAACCAAAAAAATACTTTTTAATTAGTTTGAATTCAATAGTCATATTATTATTTTAGTTCTAAAATATAATAAAACTAAAATAATGGTATGAATAGTGATTTATGAAATTAGTGTTTTAGTTATTAAAATAGTTTTTTTTTTTCAAACTTTTAAAAATATTTTTTTGTTACTAAAACATTTTTTTTTATCTTTTATATTGCATTCAAAATTAATTATATTCTCTATCACCTTCTATCTCAACGCTCCATTTCCAGGTTTCATCATATTCCCAGGGATGAAAATATTGTTCAGATGACGGTCTTTATGTGGTCCCCTTAAAAGTAACGATGTCAGTTATCATCGAATAACAGGCATTCAAATAAATTAATTAAATGGTAGTGAAATTAATTAAAATAGTACATTCTAGATTAGGTATTAAATGAAACCTACATTAGTCATTATTACGATTAACTAAACTGTTTTAAAAAAATGTAAATTTAATTTTTAAAACAGCAACGCAGATTCTATTATTTAAGATCAATACTGACAATTATATATTTCTAGTTTATTGAACGAAAGTAAGGTAATTAATTCTCTAGGCGAAGTAAGTAATATTCTGATCTCTATTTTCAACCCCTCAACGTATGAAACTATTCAGTGTTTGAGATACATTGTGAATCTGAACTGTTTCCATGAATCAATCTTAACTTTTACCGTTAAAAGTCAAACCTTAAACCACTTTAACGATTTTATTTAAGTTTTTAGTTTTATAATGAATATGCATCAATAGCATTACCATAATAGTCCTTGAATATTAATAAGGACTAGAGTGTTTGTGATTTAAATTAAAGAGTGTGAAGAAAAAGATATTTATTCATAAAATGATTAAATAATAATAATACACCTCCTTTTAATAAATTATTATAATATATAAGCACCCACAACAAGTCTTTTAATCGTTCTTTTTAACAAAAATGACCCTTTCCACCTTCCTCTGACCTACACCTTTTGTAAAATGTTTTAACGAGAGAAAGCAAGGTAGAGGGTGATTTCTCTGTCTTTAATGACTAGCACAATGTGTCACCAACACAACATGACGCAACCCTTACTCGACCTGAAAGGTCCAAGAGAAAGTCCAAAGGGCGTACCCTTTGATTTATTATAGCCCTTTGGGTACAATAGGTTGTGTAACTTGACGCAACTATCCTACCTATAAGTACCTGCTCTTCTCTTTCCTACTTTCTATTCCACGGTTTACTCTCCAGTTCGATCTGGTCGGCGAGAGAGTATCATTCTCCAGAGATCAAGATGACGAGGATTCTACCTTAGTTGAGGTAAGAATAGAAGTAGATAACAATACCATTAAAATATTTTGTTATTTCGAAGAACAGATTAGCAAATTTATATTTCTTTTGTGTAAGGTGTATTAATCATTAAAATATATATTGTTAATTATATTAACCATCCATGATACTATAATGTTTTAGATCAGGTATTAATTTATTCCATTGATATTATTCCATTTATATTTATTTTCAGAATTAAATCAGTTAAATTTCTGGGAATAATTTTATAAGCATTACGATTTATTTTTTTTTATTTTTTTGAGAGGTTTGAATTAATATTGCAAAAAAAAAAAAAGAAATAAAATAAAGAAATTAAAATTTATTTCTACCAAAAAAAGAACATGATAATAAAAGGCTTTTAAAATTTAAATTAATTAGATCTTATCTCTAAGGAAGATTTTCTTTTTATTGGTTTATATCAAATAAACAATTGAATTGTTCTTTTATTTTTTTTTTTTAATTTGAAATTAACTGACAGAATACTTAATTCACATTTCTCTAATAATTAAAATGAATATCTAATTTATTTTACAATTCCAACAATAGAACTACAAGAATAGCATTTCGTATTATTTATCAACTAAATATATTTTATTTCTCAAAAATAATTTATTTACATATTCTAGGTTATCTAAAGCGTCTAATAGTAAAAGTTTAGTTTATACATATGCTTAATTGATGGCTATGGATTGTAAAAAAATATTGAACATGTATTGCAAAAATTATTGATACATTTCTTTTAATAAACAGTGAAATAGATGCAATTTAATTTAATTGGAGTCAATATATAACAAGAATTTTTTTTGCGTTTTTTTTTTAAATTAGTATATTAGGAAAAAACAGTACAAACAATCTGATTCCAATGAATTAAAATCTTATTAAATTTCAAGGGAACATTTATTTCTCCAAAACATTAATTTTTCGTTTTTTTCCTTCGACCTTTATTTATTATCGATTATTCCCTTTAGAACACATTTTAAATACTATAATAATTAAATAAATGTTTTTTATTAGTAGTTTTTATATGATACACAAATTAGTTTATGTATCAATTGGTGTCTAAGTTGATATCTTAATATTTTATTGATAAAGGAGTAAGATTCTTGACTACTTGTTCTGTTCTAGAAAGTTAAAATTTGAAAGAAAAAAAAAACGAAACGTTAGTAGCCTTCACAAGAAACATTTTAAGAATATATGGCATCAATGATTAAAGTATATTCAAAAACATTAGTATTGGGTGAGGAAAAAATGTAATAATAATATGAAAACACATTTTATATATTGTATCATTGAGAATGGCCTAAGGGCCGAAACGTTGAAGATGTTTTGAAATGAATAGTTGAGAGTAAAAGTGGATTAATTGTTGTTTGTGTTAATAATCAAATAAACCTCTCTCAAACAATCAGTATAATAAATCATTAATCAAAATACTTGTCTATATGGAATCCATTTAATTATAAATTATCTTTCTTTGGATTGCGTATTTCTAAATAAATTGTATATTTTCCTCATAATGTTTTCGTCTATGAATATACTTTTTCCCTTAAGCAGAATCGATCACGTGCTTCTCATGAATTTATTTTTTTGTTTTTTATTTGACCTAGGTAAATATTTTCTAAAGAAAAACCAAGGGTTTTTTCGATGACTCCAGATATATATTATTCTATTTTATCAACAAAAGTAATTAATTAAATTATTTTCAGAGGATCAATTGATTTATACTTCAATGTATTGATAAAAACTCATTATATTAAAATATATTATATTAATTGACCAATATAATATATTTTAATAAATATAATCTATAAATCATAATAAAATTAAATAAATGATAAAAAAAAAAAAATATATATGATCTGGTATTTTATATTAACAAATTAATTTAAAGAGGAAGTTTTGTTGAATTTAAAACAATTTATTTATGATTATTTTTTTTTTTACAAACATAGATCATTGCTTATGAATAATATTCCTTTATTTATAATGTTAATTGCTTTTTTATAAGGGTTAGTGTACTTAATGATGAAGACTTTTTCTGTTTTCAATCTTAAATCTTAAATTTTAACATAATTGTATTATGATGAACCCGATATTTTAAGAATTTAAAAAATATATTCGTAATTTTTTTTAAACCTTTATTATTAAATTGTGTAAAAATAATTAATAAAGGAATAATAACATCAATAAATGAATACAAAGTAATAACGAATTCGCATTTTAATGCGTACTCTTCGTCTAAAACTAAATTAATAATTATCTAAGGAGCCACACAGAAAATAAGAATTTAAATTATTTATGTAATTTTGCTTCTACATATTTATTAGTAATCATTTTCTGTGCTATAGAAATGGAAATTTTACGGATGAAATTTGGCTTTCCCTTGGTCGTTTATTCTTTCCCTAACGAAGACTTGAACATTTACATAAAATTACTAGTAATTGAATGGTTTCCGAAATAAGCACTCGACGTCAATTCCTATGGAGCTTATTTTTGGCTAATTTAAATAAATATATAACGAAAATTGTGATCGCTACCAAATCAACCACTAAAATATGCTAACTCATTTAATACATAATATATTTTGACTCAAAATTAGACCCTCTAAATTATGGAGAGAAAGGGATAAGTATAAATGTCTTAAAATGAGGCTTGAACATGTTCTCATATTTCGTTTTTATTAGTAGGTAAAATAAATATCGTGGCACTCTAGTTAACATTTGATTTTCATTACCTACCGGTTTTTATATAACAAAAATATAGCTCACGGGATGGTAAAATATGATAATTACAAATGTTAATTTTAATAATTATTTTAGCACCATATAAAACGTTATTCACTTGTTATATGATATTTACATAAGCACATAAACTATTATAATATTATTTCATTTATATGATATGACAATTATAATAATTATATGATTTGAATTTAATCAATTAACAGAAATCTTGTGGGGAATATATGAATGAAATATTTTAATTTATAATAATATTTAAATATGAATATCTTTTATTTCAATCAAACAGCTCTGATGAAGATTTATATTCTGGGTCAACTATCAGTACTTAATAAATAATTAGGAGTAAATATTGTTTTGTTTTTTCTGGCCGCCACCCGGACCGGACCCTCGATTTATCATCGGTCAACCATCAATATAACTTATGAAAAAATTATTCCACTCTAATTGAAATGCATTAAACTGGTTTATTTAAATTAAATGTGGTTTTCCATAATTTGGGAATAAATTTAATGAGAACTTTGTTTACAAATTACATTGAGTTCACCAGCTGATAAATTAACTGTTTCAATATACAAGACCACCATGCACAGCAGACATTAATTAATCAGGTGTCGAATTAATTAATTAAAATAGTTGAGAACAGATGGGAATATCTGAATATGGTGAAATGTTACTGGTTTTGCTTCAATTTAGTAAATTAAAGTTTTTATTTGAAAACTTCCAAAAATCTGATATTTTTATATGTATTAACTATGTAGCTTCACGTTAAATTAAATAAATTATATTTGCATACCCAAATGGTCAAAAGCAGAACTGTCAAAAGAAAATCATGCTTCTCTAAAAATTATAAAAAAAAAAACACCTGGTCAAGGAAAAGACATTTTTTTTTTTGTGTTCCTTAAATTATTCTCAGAAATCGTTCTTGACACTGTCGAAAATATAAATATATGAATAAAAAGGGGAAAAAAAGTGTCTGAAATACTTAGCGGATAATTATAATGGAAGAAGGAGATAAAGAGGCGGAGAAGGAAATAGGTATAGAAGGAACAAGAGAGTGTAGGAAGATTGGAATCTGTCGTTAAATAAGGTACATTATAGACTGCCCGTGTCTCAGGTCGACAACATACATAAAATACATTACCAAAGGACTACTTCTACCTCCTTCTTAATGCTATTTAATTAGAGATAAATAAATTTTTACCTGTCTACTCGCATCCCTTATCTGTTTTTACGTTTTGGATTCCTTTTAAGAAAATGTCACTCCTTTTCACCATGCCTCTCGTTGTTATATTCTTATTTCACTTTTTCCCTTCCTTTATAAACTTATCTGTCCCGAGCCGCTCTTTGAGCCGGAATGAAGAATAAATAAAAATCTAGAGCATAAATGTTAATTTATAAAATGTTTAAATACCTCCTCGCCGTATATTTTCTTCTCTTATCTCCTCTTTTCTTTCTTTTACTCTCCCCTTCGCGGCTGTAAATTGAAGTTCAACATTGTATGCCTTTTTTATTTGAATAAACATGACATAATTTACCATGCCAGGATGAATTTAAGGTGACGTTGCGACATCTGACCATGAATTATATTTTTAAGTATACATCGATTTCAAATGAAAAAAAAATTAAAGGAATTTTTTTCAGGTTATATAATGATGTAAAATGTATATTTTCTCCTTGGCTTTATATATCCTTTAATACTTTTTAGAAGGTTCTTGAAAAGAATTATATATTTCAGTAAATATAAAAATTTATTATTAATTTAGATGTTCACAATTTAATATACCAGTGCCATATACAATATACCACTAATTTTGAACACATGCAAAGTAAAAATGAAGGAAGAAAAGATTCCCTTGGTGCTTAAAATGTTCTTATACTTGTCAAACAATTAATACAATGCGAACATGAAGAAATGATATTCGAAAAATTACTAATATTATTATAAAGATTTTTTATTTTATTTTACTGTATTTAATAATAGGATGGTCTGGTGGGCCTTACATGGTTAATATAACAGTTACATTTTTTAATTTAATTTATTATGGAGGTATAGTCTCGTGCAAAATAGATAACAATAAATAGATAGAAATAATAATTCTTAAGAAAAGAAAAAAGAAACGTTCATCATCAAAAGCAATGACATCTGTAGATTCAATAAAATAAATAATTCACTTCAAATGGGAAAAAAGTTAATTTATATAAGGATTAATAATCTTTAATTTATATAATAAAAATATGTATAATATTTTTATATAATTTAATTTACTTTATTATGAAAATATTGATATATATTAACATTATCATCAATATATTTTCAATTATTGTTAAATATTTTTCAATTAGTGATGAATTGATTTTATTTATTATTTTATAATTATGTTTTACAATTTTATATTCTTCATTATTGAAAGTTCGATCTTCTATGGATTTTATTAATATATCTATTGTTAAAAAAATGTAAAATATATATCTACATTCACACATATACAGTATATTATATTATGTACGATTATAATACGTCTTTTCCTCCTAACTGACCTTGATTATTGATCCTGTTTGTATCATAGTTACAAAAAAAAATCAGATCAATAACCTCTAGGCCTTAATGTGCTGGCGCCATGTTCTCAAAGTGTACAGCCACTCATACTCACAAGAAGAAAGACATGTGTAACATTTCTAGTAGTAGTATATTGTTAAACGATTTTCAATCAGGCGAGGCATATACAGATACCACAAATTGTAATAGTCATATTACATTACTACAGTTCATATGTTAGGACCGATAAAGCAACCATCAGTGCTTTTGTGGATGATTTAATACAATTTATTACTTTTTAAAAATAATTGTTCATTTTAGTTTATAAATATGATTTCAGGTATTCAAAAACATATCGGCCTAAACGGTTTGTATGATACTAAATAAAAAATATGATTCAACGTTTAAATGTTCGAACATAACCAGCAGAGAGATTTCATTCCATTAGTTAATTTTTTTTTTCATAAATTTCTTTTTGCAAATAAAATAAAAATAAAAAATCATACCTTCCACTCAGTTCAAAGCTCAGTCAGATGTTGTAGTAAAAATTCAAATCATAACTACATTTCTAAAAGCTATAAAAATTGTTCATTTTATTATGGTAGTCATGTTATCCTTAATTGTACCTGTAACTCAGAATAATATTATTGTATATTGCATGCTCTAATTACAAATGACTCCCTTAACTAATGTTATTTATATAAAAAATAGGATCTTTTAAGGTTAACATTGAAACGTCGTCGGATTAAACACAAATATTTATATTATGTAAAAAAAAATTAAATCATGTAGTACAAATTTTAACTTACATATAATATTAAATATGAATAATAGCTGATATAAATGAATAATAATAAAATATATGACTTATAGCTGAAATCTTTGACAATAACACTGTCTAATTT
>NW_027108914.1:3251831-3290795 GCF_000696795.3 Halyomorpha halys
TAAATTCTAAAAAAAAAATAATATTTATTTTTAAATTGATTTCCATACAAAAAATTATTCTGATAGCCCGGTTTTATAGTCCATTGAAATTATAAATATATATATTACGACTCATAGTGAATAAAAAACCTTAAGTGTTTTTAACGGATTTTTTTTCATATAGTTTTCATAAATGTATTAAATAAGTTACTGCTTCATACATAAAAAAAAAAATCTCAATATAAATTAGAATACATTCAAGAGTTCATTTGAATCCAAAGCGGTTTCGACATTAATTTGGTTAGTACCCCATGACTATTTCCTCAGCTCTAATTGGCTGTACTAATTCGGGCTGTCAGCCAACCGCTTTGTGCCTTTGATAAATACATAAATTACTCAAGCTCTTAATGTGATAATGTCGCATTAAAAATGCACATACTAAGCGCTCCCGGGTGTCACTCCGTAAAATACAGCAGTTTGGTTATAACTGCGTCTCTAGATAACTAATGTGACTTATCAGATCAATTATAACCAACTACCAAAAGAACAAAAAAAATTATTTCAAAACATATCCCGTTCGAGAAACCTTCGCTGTAGACCATTTTAACACCCACAGCGCTACCCATGTCTAGACCGGGCAAAATTATTGTTATTTACGATGGCCTCTCAAATTTACCATCTTTAGTCTTTAGTCGAACATGGCCTCCTGATAGGGATGTACTCTAAATCAGGGGAAGGACATGTATATGGGAGGATCTGAGAGACGTAGAAAGTCCCCTGAAAAGGATTAAGGAAATAAATGGAAGAAGAGAAAAATCCTGTTTCTGAAGAAGACATCTATAAATCGGGAAGCCAGTGAATGTGTCCATTATGTCTAAAAAAAGTTGGAGAAACATAAAGAAAAGAATTCAGGAAATATTTAGAGAAATTTATGTCTCATATTGGTCCAAACGTTTTCAATATGCTAACCACTCTATTCCGAATATTATTAATTATTATTTTCAAACATATTAACTCTGTATTTTAGTAATTATTTAAGCTTAATTTGATTCTATTTACGCCTTTATATACTAAATTATCAAAACTAAACATTAACCATGCAATCTAAATCTTAAAAACTACTTCTATCAGTATGAAAGTATTCCAAATAAATCATCAGTTAATTTTATTCTTAATAAATTATTATTATTATTTAATATTCTCTAATAATTGTCTTTTATTTATAACTTTTCGGATCAACTCTGCGCCACAAAGGACATTATGTAAGGATCCAAAACGTTCAAAAATATTTTGTTTTTATTTTTGCTAGATAGTACTTTTAAACAGTAGGAGTACGGATTTGTTCTGTTATTATTAACAGTTAATCAGTATTATTTGATTTATAGAGGAGAAATATTTTTCCATGATGAAAAAAGGTTTTTCGAAAATTTCAGTTGTGATATAGACGTATTTTAATTCTTTAAAAAGTAAAAGACATTAGAAAACTAATGCCAAAAATATAAAGTAGTTGAAGCTAATGAAAAGTGACTACAAATTATTAACTTAACTGAATTTATAAAACCTTTTCGTGTTTTTTTGGGTGTTATAATGATAGTTAGTTTTTATTTTCACTTATAATTTTTTATATCACTTATAATTCATAGTTTTTATTTTCCCTTATAATGAAGTATATATTAAATAAATAATTCATATATTAAACATTTAATTAATAATATATTAATTCAGAAATTAATTTTTACTCAACGCTAGGTGATAAGTGGAAATTGTATGTTACCATTGTATGAACCACACCAATTTCTTCTTAAACGTTTAAACATTTTATTAGTCATTCTTTAGATATTTAATGTCCATCTCAGTGGATTATGTATCAAATTTAAGATAAAATAGAATTTTTTTATTTAAAATTAAAACATATCAACAAAGTACTTGTAGTTCCACTATTGAATATTAGTAAATAAATAGTTGAATACGAAACATTCCTTATGTTTCCATTTGAAAATTGAAAATTATTATCAAAAATAAATAATACAAAAATAACATCGACCCACAGGAGATCTTTCCTTATCCGTTCCTTGCCCCAATGGAATTATATTCCCTTTTTCATCTGTTCCTTTAATACCCTTCAACCTTCAAATCCCGTATCTCTATTCAACTATTGTCCATCCAATTGCTGAAGAATTAAAATCTTCAAAAAAAATTGTAAACTGATAGAAAGATAACAATTTAAAATAAATACCATTATATATATGTACATATGCATATATGTTCAAATAATAATTTATTTTTCTTTTCTTTTATTGTTATAAACTATACCTTAAGATTTATGCTTTGTTAGAGGATTAATTTTTTTTATTTAAATTTCCATCTTACTTATTTCTTTTTTTTTTTTAAAACCTTTGATATTTTCGATTTTCTTTTAAATTTATTCATATGTATATAAACAATAGATGATCCTTTTTGTTAATTATTTTTAGTTCATTTATGTTTCATTATTTTTCATTCATTTTATTTGTAGTTAGTCGCCTATGATTTATGAGATGATATATTTTTAACATGGTTTTGTTTTAACTCTTTTGCTTTCTTTTGCCTTTTTACTTATTCTGTTAAATATTTGTATTTATTTTTTTCTTTCCATTTCCAATTTATTATTTTCGTCATATTTTATGATTTTCTCTAAGTTCATTTTCATTTTTAATATTTTATCATTATACTCTAAGGCACTAAATGTTAAGATGAAAAACAAATAAATAAAGTAAAAACATTAAATTATTAACAATTTTCTAGAATGAACCAAAAATTCTTAAAAGTTTTTTTTAATTTATAAAAATAGATATTAGGTACACAGAGTCACACTAACATCTTATACAGAACACTAACAACTTCCTGTACATCCATACATCACTTAAAACCATTGAAAGGAAAAATATAAAAAGTGACTATGTTTGGTTCCAATGCATCAGACACATCCAAATCCTTTCTATTTCACAGATGTTTCATATTTTTTCATCCTTTTTCGATAGGTGTGGCCATCTTAATTTAAAAATAGCTGCCTCCAAAATCTGAGATGGTCGACGGCATATTGGGAATCGGCTTCAAGTAGTTTAGAGCCGTTCGGGTTTTTTGCTTTCAAAGGCCATGTGTTTAGTTTTCCCATGAGACACTAAACAGCCCATTTAAGAAGTCAGTGGTCCTTGTATATATTTTTTAAAAATTAAAAATCAAATAAACAGTTTTCGAGACGTAAACGATTAGTGGTAAATTTAGGTTATAATGGAGTAACCGTTAATTTTCATACTTTATAATAAATATAGGAGAACTTAAAATATTAAATAATTTATTTAACAATGAAAAGTGAATGGTCATTTTCAAGACCGAAAAATGTTAATATGTAGTATAAAAGATAATATAAAATATTTATATATAATACCATTCCAGATTTCTTTTTAATTAATATTTATTAATTTTAGTTTAAATACCTATAATATTTTTTTTTTCATAGGGCCAACTTGCTGCTGTTATTGCCTCTGATATGTAAAAGATTCAAATCCTACTGATCCTATTTTAGTTTTTGAACATCATGATGGAACTTGTTCGTTGAAATTTCGAAGGTAGGTATATTAATAAATATTAAGAATATTATATTTATCATATGAAATATTATATTACAAATGTCTTTATGAAAAGTCATTTTATATTTGCAAAATAAAATAAAATTCCATTATTTAAGAATATTTCATAAAATGTATCAGTATTAGAAATTAGCAATAGCATTATGCTTGTTTTGTTTCTTGTTCTACAATTTTTTTAATCCAAAAATACAATATATTAAAATACTTTACTGTTATTTAATAAATTTTAATATTACACTCAAAAACCAAATAATGATAATTCTTCTTAAAATAATTCATTCAACAAAATCGCTGTCAACTTATTGACGAAATACATATTATGGACAAACAATGAATAGAATGTGGGCAAAAATAATAACTATTTGTACCACTTTATGTTATCAATTAATTTTTCAAACACATTTTAATTATTAATTTATGTTATAGATGAAAAAATAATGTATTTTAGATCAGTCTTCCAGGTCGTTTATGTAATAAACCAATCAACGCACATACAAATTTGAAAAAGAAGATTAAGGCTTTCAATGAATAAATAATTATTAAAATATTTGTTCAAAAATAAAATGCGCAAACATTTTTTAGAGTTATGATGTTTATTTTCTATAAAATTCTACATATAAATAATTTTAAAGGTTTCTTCAATGGAATTTATTTGTTTAATTAGTAATTAAGAATACATTATTTTCTGGGTTTTTTTTATTACTTGTTTTTGTAGTTAAAATCTTACAGATAAGTATTTATTTGTTCATCATGTACCGACTCTCTAGAAAATGGTTTCCGCTGGCGATAGCAAAATTACAAAACGCATTAGCATCAACTACAAATGTAAATATGAGAGGAGAGATTGAGAAGGCACTTAGGGATGATTGTCCCGACAAAGCCCTCGGGCAATTCGTACAGCTGATGAGAACTGGTGATCACCAGGTTCCTCCGACGAGGGAGAAAATTGAATTTGTTCCCTGGGCTAATAAGATTGAATTTTTTTCGCCGCAGAAGCCACAACATTGTTGAGGATCCTTTGCTTATTATTCACTTTCCATAGATAAGGAGAAGGAAATCCTGAGGAGCAGGACCTAATCTCGCCCCCTATCAGATCCTGCCCCAGGAAAACCCTCCGCTTTCCATGAATCCTTAATTCGGCCGAACCCTCCCGCTTTCCAATTTTCACGCTGAGTGGCAGAGGGAGGATAGGGCGGTTTCCCTGATGTTCACATCCGCCCCTCATCAACCTCTCCCGATGATGTCCGCCCTTGTTCTCTTCGCTTCTGCAATAATTTACTTTCAGCTCAATCTTTTCTTCTTCTCCCTCTTCTCGTTTCCACCAATTGTTCTAGGTTAAGGAAACAGAAATAATTCTTTTTTTTTTTTTTACCGTATTTATATAGGGCCAATAAATGATTTTTTGATTTTTTTACTGGAGCTGTTATCGGAAATATTGTATACTATTTTTTAGAAAATGATAAAATTAAGATAATAACAGTTTTAAGAAGTGATTTATTAAACTATCTAGGTCCCAATCCTCTTTAAATCTTCTGAATTAAATTTTTTGTTTCGGTACATGTTTCTCAGAAACCATCTTCGCTCCCTCTTTTGATAATGTAACTTTTGTAGAAAAAGAAAATGGCCAATGGAAAGGCCGGAACGTTGCTAAAATGGGGAATATATATGGATAAAATAGAATTATTACAAATAAATTAAAAAAAATTATTATTATATATATTTTTTTAAACAATGTGTGCAAAGAGAGCATAAGGTGACTTTTTCCTCAATCATTTTTATTTACATTTAATAATTTATTTTGAGTCATTTATATAATAAAAAAAAACATTAAACCTAAGTAAAGATAATGTAAAAATATTGGTAGTGCATTGAGACACTTTTTTAAGTTACTGAATTTATAAGAATAAAGCGAAATTCAACCTTGTAAATCGTGCTTGATATTCTAATAAAATAAGTACCGAAAAGATACTTAATAAAATCATTAAGCAAAACCGATTAACTTGGTCTAGCTATAAATGAAGTTGTATATTTTTTCTGGAAAAAAGCTATGATTATAGACCAATGTAAAAAGAAAAAAAAGAAGAAAATATCAACATTTGTTAAGAGAAAACAAATGTGCCCTTTAGTGTTTTCAAAAGAATTACATCCATGAAGATGCAGTTATAATGAAAGTGCAAAAAAATTAAAGAATTAAAGGTAAATCGAACACGAGAGTTGAGTCATTACAATCTTGTTAATCTTTTAATATATAATAATAGTCACTATCACAGTTGAAAGAAAATAATAATAAGATAGAATACTTTAACATCCATAATCAATGAACTAATATGAATTCTAAATATAAATATCAAACCACTACTTTCAAGTGAATGAAAATAAATTCATAATGTTCTTTTTTATCCTATTATAAGAAAGTTATATAATATGAATGTTCAATTCATTTATTATGTAAGTAAAAAATTAAACAAGAACATTGGTTGGCTTATTTAATTCCGGTACTACTATGCAAGAAAGCTAGGTAATACAATAATATACTATATAATATAATAGGTAATAAAATAAGATACAAGAACTAAGAATAAGATTATTAAATTTTGTTTAGTAAGTAAAAGACTAATACTCTTAAAATAGTTTATTTATTTATTGTTTTATCTTTATTTTGTTTAATTTTGAATGTTCAATATGGATTCAATGCTTACATAGGTTTTAAATATGCAGCTTATAAATGACAAAAATATATCATATAATATAAAAGAATATATAAAAAACCAAAACGTTAAAAAGGGGGATATATAATCCATAGTACCTAAGCAAAAATACATGTTTAGTCTTTTTTTCAAAATAGCAGAATAAAGTAGTTGAATCTCAATTTATTTCTATTTGGAAGACAAATTTTTTTATTTATACAATATTTCTTTGTAATCTTAATAACCCAATTCAAATAGTGCCCATCCAAAAGCATATTAAACATTGTTAATTTTTTAAAAGGATTACATTTTTTCAAGATAAAATCTGAATCATAAAAAATAAACGACTGATAATAATAATATAAAATTTACTAACAATCAGTTACCACTGATATTTGGAAAACATTTAATTTAATTATAATAAAATATGTTAAGAGATAAAATATTCTCACCGCTCTCTACAAATAATATTAGTACTATTGGGTCTTTGATTAAAATCATCCCGTAGATATTTCACTAAATATTGTAAGCCATCCAAAGGTAATTTATAACAAAAATATATGTATATTAAGAATAATATAGTATGACAAACAACACAATTGTACTGATTAGAAGAATAATTTATTTAAATAGAAATTTGGGAATATTATTGTTTTCCGATTATTTTCTCAATAAAATATTAATACTATAATTTAAATTTACAGTAAATAATTTCAGTAATAATTTGTGTTTTTTTTTTTTTTAGAATTGAAATATTTTAATTCAAGTGGAATAGATTTGTTTGTATTAAGAGATGGAAAATGTTATTTTCCTATAAGGAGCAGAATTATAAACATAAACACTGAAGAACGATTGGAAAACATGGCTGATGCAAGTTTCTTCAAATCGGCCATTACTCGAGTGCCACCGATTGGTCGAAAGGGTCCAGGGCTATGGCGGAAAGGTCCTTCCATAGTTGACCCTAAAGGTATTGAGAAACTTTCCGTACCTCATAAAAAAAAGGTAATGTACTAGAAACATTTTTTAAACTTATTTAGAAAATAATTACTTATTTAGAATAATTAACTGACATAATCCAAATTTTCAGGATTTTCAACTTTTTTTTTTAATTAGGAGGTAATAAAAATAAAATTATCAATTTTTTACTAACAAATTATGGATTAAATATGAACTAGTCTGGATTTGAATTGGGACTGAACGCCTCATAAATTCATGGAATATGTATAAATAAATTATATAAAGTACATAATATTTAAAAATATATATATATATATATTTAGTATTTTCATTTGTTGATTGACAAATAGTATAATCTGCAAAGCTAGAGGTAATATGTAATCAATATGTAAGCTCATACCTCAGTTACAAGTAACAAATATCTACACTATAATAAACAATAAATAAAGAATCAAACAATTTATGTAAATTTAAAAAAAATATAAAATAATACTAAAACCAAAAAAAAAAAAAAAAAAATTTATAACACATTTAAAAAATTAATCTTATGCGATTGATTCTAAAGCAGCTCTTTTGCGGGTGGTAGTACTATAATAAAAAAAAATAGAAGTAATCAATTCATACAAGAACTATAAAATAAATAATATAGTTCTATACAATAATAAAAAATTATAAGAGAAGAATAGAATAGAGTTGACGAACGGAACAGAAACAGCTTTACATTCTATTGATAGTACGGTTTCTAGTAGGTGCACTGAATTTTAACGCTGAAGCCTTTTTAAAAAATTTCACGAAGGTGTTATTTATTCATTGTGTGATAACTTATTCATAAACCAATTTACGTAACTTATACATAAATGCATGAAAAGGTCAATGTAACTTTTTGTCAGTAATTAAAATTAATTTATGAAACATATATATATTTATAAAGACAATAAAAATCAATTCATATGACTGATGTCATGTGAAATCCCGAAAGAAGTTTTTTAAACCCTAAAACTGTTATCCGAAAAATTGGAGTTATTTCCTGGAACATAACCCATTTTATAAATCAATCTAACCAGAATTCTAATAACCTCGTTAATTCAATTTTCGTCATATATTTTTTCAATTATATCTCTAAAGTTTTATATTTAGATTTTTGGCCTAATTTATTCTTCTTATTATGTCTTATTTATTATTTTAAATAATATTTTGGCCGAATTAACCAGTTATTTTTAAAAGCCTCGATGACTGTTTATTTATTTATTTTCAAGTAGATTATTTAGGTTTGCTTGATTGCTTAGTTTATCTGAATGGATTAGTTATTCTAACATAAATAAACAGAGTAAGAAAATATAATCGATCCAAAGGAATTGTCGGCGGCTTCGACATCATCCCTAATTGTTCATATAAACATAGATAATTAGTTAAATTATTTCATTTGATTTATTTTTTTCATTTAATCAGTTCAAAATTCCAGCAACTAGACTAAATTACATTTAATTGTTTAAGAGAATTTATTTTCATGACAATGTCAATTATTTTTAAATATAATGTCCATCAGGTCATGAACCTATAAATAGAATAGTTACAATTGAAATTATTACTATTACAAACTAAAATATACTATTATTTTAATTTAAGCTAAATTCACTTTATTAGCTCTAGAAGTAAAAAAAAATGTATAGTAATATAAATATGAAGTAAAATAAAATAAAAATAAATAAATCAATTAACATTTTTACGGTAAAGGCCTAAGAACATGCTAAGTTGGTATCACAAGATGGAAAAATCTTAAGTACATTAAAAAAGAAACCGAATATAAAGAATAAAATCTACTAATAAACATTCGTAGTTTTAAAAGTTAAAAAATATATTAAGCCTTATTGTTACCTCTCTAATTACTCTCCATTAATTTTTATATTAACTTGTCCAGTTCCACAGAACGTTATCGTAGAATAATTTAAATCATAATCTGGTAATTTAAGATGGAATTCGTCAGTAAAATGAAGTAAAAACTATATTCAAAGAACAGGATAATATATTTTAAATAATGTAAAATATTGATATCAGTTATAATGCGAATAGTTAAGCTACTTTTCTCTAACATACTTTCTCTTACAAAATACATATTGAATCCAGGACTCTTCATGGCATGTAGCGGCAAAGAATTGTCTACATTTATTTTTTAACCAGATTGAACAAGTAGAAAAAAATCATCGTTCAAGGAAATGTATTATGAAAATATATAACATTTTTATGTTTGTAGATTTTAAAAGTTTTCACGATAATGATGAAAAAAAAAAATAATTTGGAAAAATTGGTTTCTGTTATAATATTTTTCCCCCAACTATTAGGCGACAAGTCCGAGTGGCAGCTTAAATATTTTACGACTGGTACGGACATTGGGTAGCCGTAAAACGATCAAACATTCGGCATCACAGGCCAACATCTCCGAAAACAGATCAAACAGTTAACGCCAGTATTCCACAGTGGCATCTTGAGCATGCAGCTGTCCGGAGAAACAGCGATAATAAAACCCGTTTATTACTGGCGTTTAGGCAATCCGTTTAGGTTTTTATAGGACCATCAAAAGTTGCCGAAACCCTACCGGAAAAAAATAAAACTCTTTAATAAAGAACGAAGCTCCATGTAATGCTTTGTAGGCCATTCATCTTCCGAGTAAAAAAAAAAATACTCAATGAGAGCTAATATTACGGGTGTGTAAACGTCTCAACTACAATTTATAACATAATGTTATCAGAGGCAAAGATTATCCCTCCCTGATAAGAAATAATTTCAAGGTCGACAGTAAAACATTTTATAGTAAGCAATAAGAATTAAACTAGCGTTTATCGCTCAATTAATAAGCGATAAAACAGTGAGGAGCCGATGCGGTTTGTAGCTCACTTTCTCCACCGGGTCTCCTTTTATTACTCGTGTATCACCACTTTCTTACAACTCGAGTGTTGGACTGATTTACGATCTACGGGACTCAATAAAACTTTACGAGTGCACACCTCCATTCAAGACCGCTAGCTAACGATCTTCCATTGTCAGGTTGTCTCTTAGTTTATTTTGTAGAATAAAGGGTTCTGCTATATGATTGATTTTGTAATTAACTCTACATTAATTATGTTTAATTAGATATCACTGATATCTCTCATAACTACACCAGAACAAAAATAAAGACAGTAAAAGTTAAAATATGGATGCTGAAACTATGTCTTGTTCTAATGACATTGCATAATAAAATAAAATTAACAACATTTAATATAATTTAGACAATCAATTGTATTTATAATATAGCTTGTTAAGTATTATACCTATAAACAGCATCTTCACAAAAAATAAATACGACTAAAGAACAATAAAATTAAATAAAGTTTCTAAAATAATTTATTTTTAAATTTAAGAAATTTCCCCAAATGAATAAACTAAAAAAAATAATTAGAAAAAAAGAAATTAGAGTGATTAAATTAAAATTTCTACAATAATATAATTTTAAATTTAAGAAACTTCTTCAAGTGAATAAAATAAATTAAGTTTTTTTTTTTAATAAATTATTTATTGTTATTAAGAACTGTATACATTTATATAAATATATACATCAAGTAAATTTCCTGTAAGTCATATTATGACATGATACAAACATGTGGAGAATCTTCCCATTGATAGAATCCCAAAAACATTTCTAAAGGAGAAGATCTCGCGGCCATCTTCTTTCCAGACGCATTGGTGGATTGTTAGGCAATGAAGGAGAAGCCAGGCTAGAAACGAGATGGTTTGGATGGTTGGGAGGTTTATCATGGAAGGATTGGTTCTGGCCAAATCGGCAACATATGGGACATTGAGGTCCTGATGGATGGTTTATTTGTGACAAAGTAAGGAGCATGAAGGATTTTGGACTGTAAGGATTGGATTCGGAAGGAATTCGATGGTTTAGTGGAGCCCCATAGCTCAACTCCGTATGTTCAGATAGGCCTTATAACAGTCATGTAGATCAGTCTTTTGTAATGTATCGGAAGTTTGGACCGTTTGTCAAGTAAATGTTGTAATAGTCGGAATCGACAAGCAGGTTCCTGTCTTTTCAGTCATGTATGATAAATTAAGTTTAAACAAATAAAATAAAGTTAAAAAAAAAATAATAATAATTAGAGTGAAAGGAGTTAAAATGGACCACTTAAAAAATTTGAAGCGTCATACGTGCTTTCTCATAGCAGTCGATTCCACTACAGATAGATAATTTCAATTTAATTTATTGAACATGTCTCCTGTAAAAGGAAAGATGCTTATTAAATTAATTTATTAAAATTAAAAACAAATCTATTAATAGTAATGTTCAATGAATTTTGTTTCAAAATTATCATTATTCAAATTGTACATAGTTTCAAATTTAACTAATAATTTTGAGCCATAACCAATTTTTACAGAATGGTCGTAAGATCATTGGTATTAATGTTCAAATCTAGTCCAGAAATTGCTAGAACAAAGAAAAAAGCAACAACTTATTTTTCGACGAATGTTCCAATTATTCTAATAGAAATAAGTGTATATTAATAAATATTATATTTATGTTTGCGATATTTATGAGTGAATATTTTTTTTTTATTGATAACTTCTAGTACATTATTTTTATTATATACACTCACTAATAAAGCCTTTTTTACTTTCTATTATTAAGTAACGACTATGTAATTATAATTAAATACACAACTTTCACGAGTAAATATTTTAAAATATTTAAATTATATAAAATACTTCAATTAGAATAAAATAATTAAATTTTAAATAGTAGGTATATAAAGTTTCATAAAACTGGTTTATCAAATTATTTCAACTAAGTATTATTTATTCTATTGTTTGTATAAATAAAATAATAAGGACTTTTTACTCATTTTCATTATATAAAGATTATGTAATAATCATTAAATATATATGTATACTACCCTTTTTTGCCTCTCAGGAGCATCAGATTTTGACGACTGAAATATGGAGTGAAAGTGGAGAAGTGACGCGTCTCAATTTCGATTATTAAATCTTTATTGTAACAACAAAAAACTTAAGAAAAATATGTTTAATCTTTTTCTGAATACGTTACGTTTTTTTGATCTAACGGCTTAACAAATTTCCAATTTTCATGTCTCAAATTATTCAGGCCTCTAGGTTGCCATAAAAAATTTGTAGTTCACCTAAAACATATATTATTGTACGGCCTAGCTATGAGGACTCAGTGGAAATAATTCAGGATTAATATAAATTTACGAATAGATGAATCTGTAAAACTGAAGGGATATTTTCCAATGGAGCAACGTGATTACTTATTATGCAAACTGTTACTTTACAGCTTTACCAATTGCGTGTGTTCAAAATTTGTTTGATAATATTATGTTGTTTATAGAAATGAGTATGATATCGCTTATAGTTCGAATGAATTAATTAAGAATAATATATTAATAAAATATTAAAATTTTTAGATCTAAATAAAAAAATTAAATTTTGAAGGGTATATAATAAATAAAAACTGTGAAAGCAAACTAATAGATGGATTGTTAAATATTATCTGTTTCCTTTTGCGAATTAAATCTGGGTACTAGGTTTAAAATATTTCGTAAGTATTCTATCTTACTTAAATTAAACTATTTGTAATAAAAAAAAAAATTCTTTTTAAAATTGTACGAAATATAGTTCGAAGTTTAAGTTATTTATACAAAATATATTATTTTAATTATTGTCTATTTTGGTAAGATTATAAAAATGATTTTTTTTTTTCTTCAGGACAATTGGCACCAGAGATTTCCTTATCCCTGACCTAATGCTGGCAATGAAGCGATGGGTTGGCTGTGGTTACGATTTAAAGACAGCAGGACGAAGACCGTAGGGTTGTTTCAACTTTACGGCCTATAACTCCAAGATGGCCCCTTACCGTACAACTCCTGTCTCGGCTGTTATCAGCTTATCTTCACTGCATATATTGTAGATTCTTTTTATTTTATATATTTATTGAAATTTTTACTTAGACAATTATATTAAATTATATATATTGGACAAATCTTAGAATTTTTATTTTTATTTCTAACAAATCCATGATAATAATTTGCCAATTTATTCTGACCTGTCTGATGAAATATTGATAAAAAGAATATTACAAAATATAATCTTGAGAAATAGACAAATTAACTATTACCGTGGTACAAAATCTAAAAAATCGACTATTCTTATTTGAAAGGATCTAGAAGACCTTACAACAATACATCACATTTAGGAAATCATCCAAGCGAGGGGTTCTATTTAAAAATATCCCAAAAAATATTTAATATTTCATTATGAAAGATTGAATTTTTTCTTTCATTAAAAACATTAAATAAACGATTACATTAGGATAAAAGAAAACCAAATAAATAAAGAAATAATGATGTTAACAGTAATAGGAATCTATATAATTATATATATATATTTTATAAATCAAAACTAGACACATGAGTTGTTTTTTTTTTAACTTAAAACCTTTTAAGCTAAAACCTTAAAATTTCTAAGTTTTATGATAAACAAATATGTAATTACAAAAATATAAAAAAAAAAAAATACATTTCTGAAATTTTACAGTTTATTTTATTTTTTTTCAAATTCAGTAGTAAATATGCAATTCAAGGAGCTTACTTATGAATTATTATTTAATTTAAAACAGTACAATGCATGATGTAAAAATATACATAAAATGTAATAATCATGCCCACAGATAATTTGAATTAATTCATTTTTATTTTAGAAAAAGAAGCGGAAATAGGATGGCTTAAGAAGCATGATTGGAAGAAAATAAAATCCAACAAATCAAAAAATGTGTATACATTTTCTATCTATAAACTGAAACATTATGGTTTCTTTTGTTATGATTTAAAACTGTATTTTAAACAATTTATTTGTATACAATTTCATTTATATTTTGTGTTCAATGTTCCTAATCTGAGCTAATAAAGTAACTTTACCTTAAACCCGAAATAAGGTAAGTGGTTTTATTATTATATAACATATATTTATTATTACATTAATAGAAAATAGAACTACAGAATTAAAATTAGGCAGCTTTATTACTTGAGCCACAATTTCGATATGAACGAATGTAATTTTATTTAGGATTTTGAATTTTAAAAGATGAAATAGCTTTTATTTTGTGATGTAATTAATTGTTCATATTCAATTTGGTGTATCTCACCCAACGGAGGGTGTTCTAGCTACAATGTAGTCGGAATTCCACGCATCGGATCCCCACAAGAAATTTATCCATGCTCCCTAGAATACTATCGTTACTAGGAAGATAAACTTTTGTTTAAATTATATTAAAAATAATGCAAACATTTTTATCAAATCAAAAAGAATTGTATATTTAATATTATTTTTTAATTTATGAATTACTAAATTTATAAAAATATTAGCATTAAAATTATATTTTTATAGAGAAATTCATGTGATACATAATCTACATGAATAAATAATTTTCTCGGTTTGTTCATTCATCTATATCAATTTACAATTTATTCATTTACACCGTTGTTTTCGAAAACTAAAAATACTGGAAACAACGGTAATATAATTAATGAATAAGCAATAAATATAGGTACACATCTTTTATATATTATATACTTATGAATTATGTGTATCTAATTTCAAGTATTTTAATTAAATTACTGCTTATCACATTAATTATTTCACTGAATTAATCATGTGAAAATGTGGATGAAAGTCACTCGCACCGATTCGTGGGAAACGCTAAGAAAATATTTTAATATAATTTTAGAATTTGTTATAACTTTTACAAATTTCATCTCATACCTACCTTATTATGGATATCATTAAATTATAGTAGTAATTATGTATCAATGTAAATTATGATCAATATAACAAACATGGAAGAGTGAAGGAGCCTTTTAACTGAATATCAAATTAATTTATTATTTCGATGAATTCATTTTAACGGTTTAATTTTAATTTTTACTTTTCTCTAGAATCAATATTTTAGATACATCATTGCTACTTAAAGTTATTACATAGTAAAAATAAAATAATTTTGTTGACACTGTTTAGCTATTACTTTACTTATGCTATTTAATTTCAGGTTAAGCTAGTTTAATTATTATTTATAACCACTAACAATAATATCATTACCATTCCATAATTTTCTTCTGATTAATACCATTTAAAAGTATGATCATAAATGCTCACTAATTATTAACCTTTAAATGTTTTTTTTTTAGTTTTGATATTATTTTATTCGTGCAACAGGGATTAAAAGATTAAATCAAACAATTATTTATATACATTTTTACTATCTTGTTTCAGGCAGGTAGTTTTATTAATAATGATAAAAATTATCCAAATGATCTTAATAACTTTGCAGGCTATCATCCCCAAGTCAATTAAGACGGTCAAAATACACCTTAATGTCACTGTAGCATTTATTAATAATTTCTATCACTTGATTGTAAAATACATAAATTGTGAAGAAATTATTAATAAAAGCTATAGTGACAAATAGGTTTATTTTAACTTTGCCATGATAGTCTGCAAATGTTTTTAAATCAATGTCAAGCTGATACTAAAATTAAGATAATAATGGCTGGATCGGCCGAAATGTAATATGTTTAAATAATTAATTTTTATTATTATTAATGAAATATTATTCAAAAAACATGAATAATCAATTCAACCTCAAAAAGTACAGAACTGAAATGAGGTTTTGTGAAATTCGTAAAAAGCTTTATGACTATGTTGAAATTGATGACACTCGGACACATAATAATATGTGAGTTTTAATATTTAATGTTCCGGAAAACTAATCATGTAAATTAAATAATAATGACTATGAGGAATTAGTTTTTTATAAACGTAAGCCTTTTAATCGACAATATAAATTCTGAAGATGCAGCTCAGTAGCTCTGGACATTAACTATTAAATAAATATAAAATCATATTTTATTTTTAATAGATTTTTTTTTATTTCTTTGTTTTTTTTATCACTGAATTAAACTGAAGGGTTGCAATTTCTATTGTGGTCCTTATGTCCACTATCAACATGATGCGAAACAGATGTAAGATCTTGTTACAAATATCTTGGCAATGCACCAAGAACTATGACAGAAGGGAAAACAAGAATAGAAACCAGGTCATTCACGAGCAGACTGAATAGTAATAATTACTTCTGCCTCGTTCTGTCTTATTTATGAATCAAAGGGTTCTCTAAAAATAAACTCACAATCAGTTCCTCTTGTGAGGATGAGAATCATATAACAAGCGCTTAGAAATATATCATAGTGACTTATTGCTTGATAATTATAATATCAGAAAAAACATCCTATAATAAAATAAGTTGAAGTAATCATGAAATTAAATATGTATGTGTGTGTGTAGTATGTTGTATACATCATCGCTCCAAAATTATCTGTTTTATTTATATAAAATTGTTATTTATGTATGTTAATTATTGTGACAAATGCCACCATTAATTTACATTTGTGGCAAATAATATTTTTAATAAATAAGTAGAAACACAAAAAATAAAACGAGACAAAGAAATAAACAAATAAAGTTAAATTAAACACAACTCAAAATTTATTAATTAAATTTGTGTATATATCCAATTTATTAAAATATGGGATAAGAAAACGGAATATTTAAACTTTTATATTTATATTAGTTATTTAAACTAAAGATCTTCTTTGTAATTTTTAATCTAATTGGTATTAATAAAAAGAATTATAGGAATATTTCTCCATCGATTACAACAAATAAACATACTTTTAACAAAAACATACTCATACATATATTAATTATTATAGAGGAATATTTTCTAATAAATAGTCTATGTCAGTGACATTATATTGATATAAAAACGTTCTTGACCTAAGAGTTTATCGAAAACGATTCAATTTTTTTTTTCAATCTCAATTGATTACAAGAACGAAATGAGTTGGAAACAGTGTAAACATATCAGGCGAAATCAAAACTGTAAGTAGTTATTGGGAGAGTTTAATTTTAAAAAATATATTTCTTTCTTATTAATTCCACTCTAAAGGAATCATTATATACAGAGATTAATTCAATAGGATTTTTTATAGAGAAAATAAGAAAACATATAATAAAATATCTTTACATATAGCTCAATACTTTTAATCTATTCTATGAACTTAAAACTAATATATAACAATGCTTTTAGTACTCTGAATTGATTTGTATCTTAATTTTCACGATTAATTGTAATAAATTATTTTAAAAATATTATTTAAAAAGATAAACTTCATTAAGAAATAATTTTATTTTGACTGCAATGAACCAATCAATAATGAAACATAATAAATATTTATGACAATAATTCCTAAAGTACTATATTATTTAACAGAAATTATTCAGAAGTATTATGAAAAGATGTATATCAAAAATATTATTCTTGTAGGATTTTTAAAATTTTATGGCGATAAATTTTTATATATTAGAATGGAATATTACAATTTTTTGTGAAAAAAAAATTAACGCCAGGATTCATTAGTAAATGGCTAAGCATTTAAGTTGGTTGAAAACTTGTTTTTAAAGTTAACTGATCAATTTACAGATGACTTTTTAAAACTTTCTTTTCATATCTTTATGGAAAGCAGTGGACAGCAATTAATAAAACTAAAAATTAATTTGATTACAATATTTTGTTATAAGTTTATGCTTATAATAAATAAATATTTTACTGAAATGTAAAAGAGGTTTGTATTAAGGAATACTTGATTTCAAAGTCAACATGAAAAAATATTCTTAAACGTTTCGTAAATTTTTTTTTGTAGGTATATGTACATTATGTGAACAAGGCTGAAAATTTAAACATAGGCATTCTTCTCTAAGTTCTTTGCTCCAAGTAAACTAACTTACTAATATACTAATTGCTATATTAAATTATAAATGTATTATGAATTTATAAATATCTTATTTTTAGTTTTTATTATAATTGTTAAATTTTTGAACATCATTGATCTCATATTCTGATTTAGATCCAAAAATCACTGAAAATCTGACAAAAAAAATAATGTAATAAAATTGAAAAATTAAATTCAAACATTTTTTAATATCTTACATATAAATTAATTTAAATAAAATAAAGACTGAATCATTTTCTCCTGTAGAATATTCAAATTTAAAGTGGACTATTCAAGTAAATTTTAAAAGTTATATCTACTGAATCTTTTAATTTCTAACATCTTTATCAATACTTAATATCTACATCAATATTTGAAACTATTTCGGATGATAAAAAAAAAAAAAATTGATAAACATTTTGTTTGTCTATAATTAATGTAATAATTCATATTACTATAAATAAATTATAAAAGAATCTCAACCCCAAAATAATACATAAAGGACTATGAAGACTATGTTGTGAGACGGTGTTGTCAGTATCGTGTTCCAATTGCCTGATTTATTGACTGCTTGATTTCTTAAACGTTTGAATAAACCTAGTTCATGTAATCACGATTTCAATCCTGGTGAAGCCCACTAATTTACCACTAAGAAAACATTTAGTGTGCTAAACTAGATGAACTAGGCTCTTATAGTATATCAGAGTTTAGTTTTAAAAAATTGGGTATTCTAAACTGTCACGACTTTAATGGTTTCTCTGTTAAAATAAGACTTTTTTTAAACAAAATTGTACACGTATACCTCATTTACTTTATTGTGAAATAGCCTAAACTTTATGTCATATACCACGCAATAAATTAATATTTATACTTTTTTTAATACAAATTTGTAGGAAGCATTAAAGAATAATAAATTTAGGAAGTTATATAATAATTGAAATATTTATAACCTTATGAATAAAAATATGATATAATAAAACTATCTTTATAATATCATATGAAGAAACTAGTATCTAATTGAAATAACGATAGATATAAAAAAAAATGTTATGAGCTTGATAAGAGGAAAATAAATAAAAAAAGAAATGAACGAGTTTAGCACTACTAGAAATAAGATTATCATAGTGATTGTGATAGCTCCTATGCCTTTCAAGTGAATTATTACAAACAAGATTAAAACTAAAATGGTTTCAGTATTGTTAGTAAACTTATTGAATAGATTATATATAATTTTTAATTATTCCAGTATTTGACAAAAAAATATGAAGGTATACTTTAATTTATATTTATATCAATTTACGAGTACTTAAAAAATAGGATTGTATAAGATATTTGTTGTATTTTTGATTAATAAGGATTATTTTTAAAATTGTAGCCTTTTTGGGATTGTGCTATATGTCTGTTTATTAGGCATTAATTTTTTTTATAAGTTATAAGGAATATTTTTGTTTCTTTTTATTTATCAATATGTATCTATTAAGAATATCAAAAATAACGTGAGAAACTGAACCGTCCACCTTGGGTACAAGGGCAGTGCTGTATACCGCGCTCTGTAGGGATGGCAGTGAAACCTAGGTTTAAAACTGGCGGGCTCTGAGCTTCCGATCGAAGATGAATAGGCTGCCGTTCCACGCTGCTACCTGGCGGCATTTGGCCGAACCCGGTCCACGCCGGTGATGGCACCAGGCCACGCCCCTTGGCAGCCATCTTGATTTAGTGTCGTTGCCATGGTAACGACGGTGGCCATCTTGACACAGCTGCCACTTCCTCTCTATATCGCTATCACAAAGCGGCCAAAGGGTCTGTTCGATCACTAGGTGATCAGTACACGTGGGTATAGAATGATGATAATATGATAGACGGATAGAAAATTGCATATAAAGTTTTTAAACAAATGCAACGTAATCTTTGAATTTATTATTAAATTTTATTTTTGTTAATAAAATAATCAAGTATACAATAAACACATAGCGCTTTGCGTATCAGGGATTTATTTCGGAACTACTTCTTCCACCGTTCCTTTGACACTAACCCAGCCAAAATCATATTTCACAGGCGTAATACAGTTTTCTCATCTACTAGGAGGGAAGAATTTATCTCTAAAACCTTGTTCAACATAAATAATTGTTGTTATTTGTACGTAATAACGATTCCACAATAATTTTGATTGTCGTTTGGACACTATTATTGGAATTTTATTTATTGGATTCAAAACATACTTGGTACGGTCTATCTGTCTGAAGTTTCCATCCAATCCAATATACTAGACACATGATTTGAACAAAAAGAATATTTGCACTTTTTTTCGGCCAAGGTAAACTACAAAATTTAATTGGAAGCATAACAGAGTTGTTAATTCTTATGTATCAAAATAATTTCTGAATAAGATAAGGTTCTAACTGAGATTAGGTATAGTTATGAAATGGTAGATACCTGAAGGCAGAAGACAGTGTTGTTATTATTTTTAAAGTATAAAACGAGGCAACATTCTCCTTTAAAAAATCAGTTTATTATCTATTAATATTTCATTTATGTGCTCATGTCAACAAAAATACACAATACTTTAAAAACATATTAGAAAAAAAATAATTAAAATCTGTACCTCTACAATCCATGAACCGCCAGGGGTTCATTACTTTGTAAGGAAGTACAGTTACCAGTGCAAGGAGGTGATTTGGTCAGAATCACGCTCGACCGCCAGACTTTTACCCAATTAAGGGTACCTAATTTATGAGGCTGGGTGGAACACAGGAGGGCTCCAGAACCAACAGGGTTGACTTATGGCTACAGTGTAAGAGAAAACAATTTTCTGCAGAGCCTGATTCGAAACCAGGTCCTTGGAGTTAGTAGCATCGTGCTTTACCACGGTGCCATGGCGCTTTCAAAAATATATATATAAAAAATAATTTCTAAGAAAAACACTTCAACATGATTTTATGATGCTTATAAGAATGCAATTTATAATGATAGTTATAAAGAGATGTAGCTTTTTTTAAATAAATAAATTCATATGAAGTGTATATTATAATTAAATATCAAAAGAGTAATTGAAAGAAATATAGTTAGTATTGTATTACTCAGTATAAGAGATCAATACAATTCCTTATCAATATTTAATATGGATTAAGATTCTAATAGGGTTAGAGTCGGTTAAAAAAGATAAATGATTAATTTTTGTTAAAAGTTTTCGCATGGAACCTTTGCTATGGCTAGGTAAGACTTTTTAACATTTTTAAAAATAACAAAAATTAAGGTTTGTAAGGTGGTTTTATTTTTTTGCGGGCTATTCAAAAAAGAAATGAAATATTATCCACCTTAGATGATGTCTCTTGGGAAATGTTTTATTTTGATGATATTTATTTAAGATTTAGTACTGCATTTTTTATGATGTAACCAATTAATATGCTGTACTGATGAAGGCACCTAAAGAATCTGACCAATGGAAACGCAACAGAGAGTTCTGTTTTATCGATTACCATACTTTAAACTAATATTTTATGTTCATCAAATCGCATCACATTGAAAAACAATTATTTTTAGACTGGAAATCTCAAGTTTTATCTTCTGGAAACTACTTTAGTTATTGATATAGACAAATTAAACAATTTCTATGTAGAATGGATAATTTAAAATATTTTACCAAGTAAAAAACCCTACTTTTCTTCAAATGTTCAATGACACCTCCCTGCACTAACTAATCTAAATTTTTCACCCAATTCATATACTACTATATTGTACAGATACTAGATTTCATTTTTTAAAATTTATCATTTAAATGGATTAGGTATCAAATTAATTACTATTATTAGTAATAATTAAGTGTGGGTTAGTACATGTAAAATACATGGACATAATTTTTAGATCAACAATGAATAACTTTGCAGTAAATTCAGTGTTTATTTGACCTACTGAGTATTTATTGCAGACACAGAGACGTAGTAGATCAATGTCCCAGGAGTCGCTAGGTCACATTCGTTGACATTTTTCTAGATTGAGCGATGGTTGAACCGATACGATAAGAAATATTTCTTCAAGAAAGTTATTTCACTACTTCTTGGAAGTCGATAGAAATAATTTATAAAAATTATTAATAGAAGCTAAGAACCAGTGAGAACGACCAATATTGTATAGTAACAGTTAATAATATTATTGTTTAAAGAATAAAAAGGTATTTTTATATTGAATATATTATATTATTTAATAGTTCCAGAAATATATATATATATATTTTTAACATATTCATCAATTGAATATATTTCAGTGAAACAAGCTTTGAGTTAGGATTGAAAGTCAATGACCCTTCGTCAACTTCATATAGCATTAGAATTATATTATACTTTTCTGTTCTATTACCACACCCAGCTTCTTTTCATTAGATGTTCTCTATCATTCAGATGCTGTCATGCCCTTTGTAATTAAATCAAGATTAGTATTTAGTTCAGTTTATATTTTTATGAAGAGGGATATAATCATGGTATACAGTTGTATAAAGAGAGCATGCAGTGAAATATATTCTTAAAACGTCTTAAAAATGTATTACTTTAACCTTTTTTGTTTTTTTATTTCACAATTTATTTTTTTTAACAAAATATAATAAGAGTTCTGGTGACAAATAGGAATAATGTTCGAAATGATAAAATGATAAATTTTAATGATTTCTATAATCGTGTTTTATTAAAAGTAGCTCCACGATTCGTTAGACAATTTTGTTGGATGTTTTTGAGAAAGATTGTCTGAAGTCCTGTGATCTTTCACCGCAAATTCATGATTATTGGTAAAATCCTTAGTTTGCTGTGCCTTATGTTTAAAACATTGGTATAATCATGAACGATACCTTATTTCATATATATTTAAATATTTTCCCCGGTGAAATTTCACCTTGAATAATAATTGAAACCTAGAGCTATGTGAAAGAAGATATGGCGGGTTTTCTAAAGGCCTATATTTCTAATCTTAAGTTAACGCAGGCACCTAAATTTCTTTTATTTCTTATAATGAACCTACATAATCAATTTATAAATAACCATCTCCTTAAAATTTTATGCTTTTCGTTCTAAGATACACAGGATTCTAAATTCAAATTAAAAAAAATTGTTTCTCTCAGCCTTTTGCATTCTCCCATTTGACTGGACCAATTAACTCTGTTTAAATATGGCCAATGTCACAAGTCACCTCAGGATGATCCCCGAAACTCAACATTACCATTCACTCAATCTAAATTAAATTAAAAGTTAGATATTATGATTTCTGAATCATCCTAACATTTTGTTTGAGTGAGGATTTTGGGGCCGGGAAAATTAGAATAACTTAATATACCCGATAGGCTTCCACTGTATTGATTTTTTAATTTCTAAATTGCTAATCATCATAACTTTAATACATCAAAAACAACCCAATAATGTTTCCTTTAGCCTACCCAAGATTGAGTTTTTGTTACTTTCAAGAGCCTATGTAAAGACAATGTACATGTTTAGGCTGGAAATTGCATGATGATATTTGTCGTAGTGTTCCAGTCTTGTAAGGAATAGAGTCTTTAAAAATCATCTAATCCAATGCATTTAATACCCAGGGTCCCTTTTCATCCTTGCAATGCAATCTGATTCTCATTCCTTTGTCAGCTTTTGAATTTCCCGCCAGAGTCTGAACCTAAAAGTTTTATTATTATTTCTTGCCTAACATCGATAGTTTACTTCTGTAGCGTTTTCTAACAATATTTTTATTTTTGATTAAAAATATGTAATCTCAGAGCCATGAATAGAATAAAATTGTGGTGTGTTCGTTTGTACACTTAGTCATCAAAGAACAACATGTTGTTAGCATTTATCCAGACGTATTATTATGGACAAAGTTTTTTTTCTTAAGACAAAGAAAACTGAGCTATCGACTATTGAAGCCAAATTTTGCATTAATATTTTAACAGTAAACAAAGAAATGAAATGTTTTACAAAGCAATGTAATTTTTAACTAAAACTCAAGGTCTTTTAAACAACCCCCGGAGTCCTACGTTATAAGAAATCCCGGACTTGGAAGAAAGAAAATCCTTAGAATAATTACATTGGAATTAGAAATATAATATAATTTTAGTTTAGTTTTATTGAATTTGAGAGAAAAAAAACTGTTATTTTACTAAAAATAAATTTCATTCTCGAATTTCAATTTCATTGAAGAGATAAGTAAATTTGTTTGAGTTTGTAATTGGAACATTTGCCAAGTGATATTAATAAAACAAAGCAACAGAAATAATTGTCCGACAGCATAATTGCTTGAGCAGTTTGTTTTATTATTGTCATTACATGATTAGCTTTTATGTTTTTATTACTTTACCGTGTTCTGTGTCTACTAAATATTTATCAATTATTAACACACAGTTTCTTCTAATAATTTTCTAAAATATTATCTACGTAAAATATTATTACATCAATCTCATTACTTTTCTTTCAATTGGTTCTCATGTCACCTATAAATCTTTTATAGTTCAAGAACATGGTCTCTAGCTTCTGTCCTTTTGCATAAGGTAAAATTTAATAATTCAAGCATAATTAGAGTATTCCTGTTATATCTGTGTCCGGCCATCTGTAAGGGGTTGAACTCAAATGATGTCAGTGTTTACTAAAACCAAGTATTAAACAATTAATCAGACAACGTTGTTAAAAAAAAACTATTATTTAATGCATACAATAATAACCCCTAGAAAATGCTTTTTCTTTAAACCATAAATCATTAAAATATGGTTTAATTTAAATCAATAAACTGGTTTATTATCACTAAAATCAGCTTATAAAAATATTCCCATTTTCGTACAGTCTTATCATAATTTTTTATTTGTGGTTATAAAATTATTTCTAAATTTATTTCACCAATTGAAACTATTAAGCTTATTTTAAATTGAAGTTGCAGCCATTCTTAAAAATTCCAAATTTAGTAAACGAAACTATACACTAATCATTTTACAATTTTTTTTTAAATAGCTTTATTGAAATTTACAACTGTATATTACATAATACATTTAGTAAATATGGTCTTAGTTAAAATGGAGTGTTAGAGGCGTTGGTACTCACTGGTAGCACTCTAATGACATTTATTTTACGATTTATTTATTATTTTTATCAAACATTAATCAATGGAAAATTCTCTTGTACCGACTTGATTATTATCAACTTAGTGTTTAGTTAATGTATGCAAATTTGATTGCATAAGCCCAAGAAAAAAAAAAACTTCACAGGTGAAACAAGCCTCATCCATCAATATAAATATATAAACCCTTATGGAAATAAAAAAAGCGAAGGTTCATTATTATTAACATAAATTATGTTAATAACATATTCGTAAACATTTATGATTGTGATAAAGATGCTTTTAAAAATAAACTCGGTAACCTCAGAAATCATGAAACACAATGCGAATTATTTTACGTAATACTTACAGAAAAATATTAAATATAAAATTAAAATGCAGGAATTAAAATTATCATTAATAATTAGTATTATGTAAGCAGCTAAGTGTATATGTGTGTATATTCAGAGCAAGAGCATAAATGAGTTTTTATGTCAAATATGTTTTAATAAGTACATCCTATTTACTTCAAATTACTATAGATTTTATTGTATTGCACTCCTAACAAAACATTTTGGACATAAAAACCAAGTTAGGCATTTGCTACCAATATCAGCTTACGATGGCATACCTTTTTTTAAAATTAGATTTTCATGAATATTTAAAAAATATATATAACATTTATCCAACCATATTGAAAAAAAAAATGATTTATTGAAACAAGTATAATAAAATATAGTATATAATAGAGTCTGTCCACAACTACACTGTAATACCTATAACTTTTCGACATAATACTTGATTTAAAAAATTAAATCTGTACCCCTACAACCCAAGAATGATTAGGGGTACAGAACTTTGTAAGAAGGTACTGTTAGACCAAAGGTTATGAAAGGAGGTGATTTGGTCAGAATCAAGCTCGATCCCCCGATTTTTACCCGAGTAAGGATACCCACTTTATGAAATTTGGTGGACTCCAAAGGGGATGAACCCATAGGGCTGACTCACGGCTGTAGTGAGAATGAAAATAATTATGTATCACATCCAAATTCGAACCGAGGTCCTTGGAGATTGTTGCACATTACCTTACCAATGATCTATCCACTCCCACAATACTTGATGAGAACAATTTTTTTATTGAAAGCCACATACATGATACAAACGACAAGAGCTAAACTGACGATTTAACAAGTTCTCTTAGTAGATTTATAGTTTTCTTGTAAATATTGTATTAAGATATTAATGAGCTCATGATTATTAAAGAGTGGAATGCCTCCAACTACTATTTCAATAATTACAAAAAGGTATAAGACAGCTACCTGCATAGTTCATTTATCACGGACGTCAATTTGTCCCGGGAGATTTATTCCTGGGGTATTTGTTTATTTTTATTTAAATTATTTTTCTCAAATCCTACTCACCTAAATATGGAAATATACTAGGGATAAATATTTCCATAATAAATTATAAAGAAATCTCAGGTGAAAGTTAGGTGATGTGAGCACTGCACCTGATTTTAATTCATTTTTTTAAATATGTGCAGATGGTATTAATGGATATTTACAGTTCTAATAGGCACTGCCCTTGAGAGAGGCAGCTTGTATTATGATTTTAAAAAAGGAAATTAAAAAATAAAATAAAATTTTAGAAATTAGAATATTAAAAGTCATATGGTTCATTTTATTATCAAGAAATTACTTAAGAAACACTGAATAAAATTTTACCCTTATTAAATAACAAAACATTATTCATATGAAATATATTAAATTTTTAAAGGTCGAATTCCTCCAAGTAGAATGAAGTCGACCTTTCTGTTTTTATTTATTTCTTATTTTTTAATGACCCTATTATTTATATAAATGATTGAAAAATGAGTCTCTTTCAGAAGTCGTGACATAAAGCATATTTATAATTAATGCAGAATAAGTTTATTTTATCTTTTCTTGTTATCCATTAAGATAGGTTGTCGTTATTATTATCTCTCGGGAATTAAACGGAAAATATTTTAATTTTAATGGAGTTATATATATATTTATAATTGTGTATATTTGTTCAGATTCTTGCGATCATTATGATAAAAAACCTAAGGAGACTGTTTTCTGTTTAAGTGTTTTTCACTTAATTATATTGGTAATATCAATGTTAATGTATGCATTAGTAAATTTTTTATTAATTGTTTAAGCTAAATTTGCAATTATTGAATATTAGTCATTTTCTTACCAAAAGTTTGTTTGTTTATTCTAGTTTAAAGGTCTAAAACGTTTGGTTATCAACGACTATGGACTATTATGATTATAAAGATACACACAGATACATACATATTCACATTGCACACACGCTCATATTTATTCACGCACTCACACAGCACACGCAAAAATAAGAATTATCACATAATAATAATAAAATACAAAAATTAAAATGAAAACATAAGAAATGCAATAATTCGGAAAGGAGGTAATGTTCTTTTAAAAACTTAAATACAAAAGTGACTTTAACTTCCTTATCGGTGAGAGCCTACCAAAAAGTTTGATTTCATACAAAAAAAAAGAAATATTAAATAATTAATGACTGAAATTGAATAAAACAAATTTTATTTAATACTTTCATAATCTGAAAAAAACTCAATATCTTGTTGCTTCATGTATGAATATATAAAATATGTATGTGAGAATTTTTTATTTTCGAAAATGAGTTGTTTTTTTTAATCTGATATTTGCCCATTTTTAGATAATCACTCAATATTAAAAAAATCAGCTGATCTTTTCCCAAACTAAATAACAATTCAATGCAATACAGTGCCTTTTCGAATCCGGAAATTAGGAGCCATGATGTAGGTCATGGTGCCATGGTGTTCTGCCATGATGCTGGAGGCTCCAGCGCCATCAGATAATATCGACCCATCCTCCCACGGAGTTAGGAACCATCACCATCCTGCAGCGTCTTCAACACTATCTGTACTTCTTCTATGTCTTCTAAAATCTATTGAGAAACTTAAGGAAATATAGACTTGAAACATAACAGAACACTGAAATTAAACATGGATAGAAAATATAATATCTCCATTCGGATCTTCTAACTCGAATACTAACGAGTAAGGATTTTATTAAATATTACTGTACTAAAAACAAAAAATTAATCGATCGTATATTATTTTAATTAATTAATGATTATCTCTCTATTGTATAAAAATGGTTTTAGTGGTCATTGTGTAACATTTTATTTTTAAAACGGAAATACAATAATCTAAATACAGAATACAAGTAAATTACTGTTACACAATTTGAGCAACGTTTAGTTCAATTAAATGAACAGTTGTTTAATTTGTATTGTTTGGTAAACAGAGAATATCACTCTAATTATTATTATTACTATTATTGTTATTTTAATTAATTAAAGATTATATCAGTAAATAATAAATACTTGTTGATTCCACTATTTTCCTAACCGGTTTGGTTGCAACATAAAAATGGTTTGTTACATCTTTCGTAATTTTGGTTTTTGTTAATCATTTCCAGAAATATTTAGAATGAACCAAATGAGCAACACGTATGTCCAAGATGATGTACAGTCTTTGAGTTAAAAACTGATAGTAACATTATCGGGTTTCTATGGAAATCTGCCCATAATTCTGAAAGCTCTATAAGCCTTTTTCTTTGTTCTTAGAGAATTTAATTAACTTTCATTTTATTAATTTTTTAAAATTTTCTACGAATATTAAAAAGTAAAACTTCAAGTTTTGAGAAAGGGTTGTATTATTTTTTTCTTTGTCTATTATAAAGGTTTATAATTAGCAAAGGTCCATTCGTTCGAGGCATTGTATGTAACATTCTCAGTTAAAAATATAATAAAAATTGAAAATTCATTAAAATTATTTCATCACTGTAAAAACACTTATTAGTGGATTATTTTAGATAGATTATTATAATTGTGTTATGTATGAATACGATGTATTTGATTCTGAATACAAAAAAAAAAAAGAAGTGAAACCATTTTTGTAGCGATGTTGATATTACAGTCATGGAATGTGGACAGAAATGGAATAAACTGGTTTAACGTTTGAAGGACTATTTTCGGGTTTTGTAAACTGTCGACTATAAATAAATGTTTATACTTAGCTACCTTTCTCTGCTTGGTCTTTCAATCATAGTTCAGAAGAATTATTTCAAAATATCACAATTTTTATTCTAATAAATTTGAACGAAATATTATTTGAAAATAAATATATGATTAATAAAAACTACTGACTAATGTATATTAATAAATTCAAATACCACAAGTCACGTACTGTTACATTTGTTCATGACAGTAATATCAATACATTTTCTCTTGGTAGAAATATAGATCTCTTTTATATATTGTATATAGGTATGAATGAGCTCATGGTTATTAAAGAGTGTTTAGCCTCTGACTACTACCTCAAAAGTTACCAAAAGGTATATGACAACTACCTGAATACTTCATTTATAATGGGATAAATATTTCCATCATAAATAATAAAGAAATCGCCGGTGAACGTTTGGTGATGTGCGCACTGCACCTCAAACAGATTTCTTTTAACAACTAGCCAAGTATAACTATTTAACGTTTATCTAATCAGTTTCATATAACTATTCTGTACTTATTATTAGCAGAATATTGACTTAATTAATTAAAAATATATATATTAACTTACTTTTACCTTCCAATCAATTATTTAAGTATGAACATATTTACTGTAAGGAAATTCATTTATTTATAAATAAAACATTGAATCTAATTCAGTAATTTCCATCACAAATGTATATCATTTATTTCTTAATTATAGGTAACCGTTATTTATAAAAGGCAAAAAAAAACGAAAAATAAAAAAACTTGTGAATGAAATCTGTTAAAGTAGCTATACCATAAGTTGTGAAGGTTGTAAATTAGTGTTGCGAATATATGTTACCTAATACATAAGCAAAGAGAATAATTTCAGATGATCCTACATTCTTCTTACAAAAGTTTTATTCTCTACCGTAAAAATAACTATTTTTCAACAAGTGCCAACTCAGTGTGTATAAAAAAAAAAGTTACCATCATTCATCTCGTCTTTCATCATCATTAAAAAGAAATATGTATTAAAAGAGACTTTTTTAAAAAAAATTATTTTTCTTTCCATTTATTTATAAATACTAAAAATAAATTCAATCAAATCAGCTTGTTTAAGATCGGATGTATTTTGAACTAATTATAAATAAATGGTGAACAGACCTGAAACACAGACAGCGTCATATGAACCTTCATAGGTTGTAGGGGTACAGATTTATTACCATTTAAATTTTTAATATAATATTATGATCGTTTGTAATATATTATAAATTTTGTTTATTGTGTTCAATAATAAACATTGGTGATCGGCTGGGAATAGGAAGATTATTTTTCCCCCAAAATCTGAGCTTTACATAGAATCCCAAAATAAATTATCCAACATACACCATCTATCACGTGGTTTCACAAACTATCGGGCCAATTTTTTTTTTTTCTTGAGATATGGTTCACAATCTTCATTGCAAGCTCAATGCCCTTGACAAAACATTCTTAAAGTTTTTTATCTTAATATATTTGTAAATGATTTTAAAAATACAATATTTATTGCTATTTTATGTAAAATTATTGATTCTATATTATTGTCTCTATAAGTGTATAATCATTGTAATATAGGCTAGTATTGTATGTTGAAATGACAAAGCCAGCGTATCTGACACTGTAGGTACTGTAAAAAAAAAAAAAAAAAAAAAATAGACAAATAAAAATAAAGAAAGGAATAATTTTTGTTTAAATTACCAGAAGTTTCAAGTTTTTCTCCAAATAATGACGTGATAAAAAGTTGAGACATTAAAATATTAACCCAAATTAAGCCTTTAATATCCTAATATTAAAATTCATAAATTAATAATCATCCCTCTCTTCACATAATTAATTAAAATTACCTCATTTAGAATAAAATATTTAACTAAAAAACATAAATTTCTTCTTTAGTCATTTATAGGTCACCATGTTCATTAGCAACAAATACTCTCAGTAAATAAATATAATAAAAACAATTATTTAATCACTAATTAAACAGTTTTAAAATACACAAAAATTTTCAACTAATATATTCAATCGTTAAAAAGAACTTAAACAATACCATTACATATGGCGGTTCCAGTTGATACCCCAAAGACATGAAGACCCCAGTAACCGAGATACCATGAATGAACGAGTGGAAGTGAATGACTGGGACGTGGGAGTCGGTGAATGAAAGGAAGCAGCCGTAAAAGTGCGGTGTAAAGCCCCGCTTTAGGGCCAATAAAAAACTTTACGGCTATTAGTATTGACAATAAAACATAACAAGCTGTTTAACCACCGGCACGCGTCTCCTATCTCTACTCCTTGTCTTAGGCGCCGCGTTTATCCTCATGTCGTCGTTTCGGGCAGTCCGAGGATAGTTTTAGGGGTCGGCGCGAAGTTTTGGAGGTCAGATCTGATTCTGGGCGGTGGTCTGGTGTGAATCATGGAAGGGTCTCCAAACTTTGAATTGGACTAATAGAAGACAATATTTATTCTATACATACTTTAATATGCATATACAATATCTCATTTTCTTACTTACTCCAATTAAAAATAGTTATAATCCAATTTCATTTGCGATTTCTGCATCATTAATTAGAAAAAATATATAAGAGATGAATTTTTGACATGTATTTTAATTGTATATTAATTATTACTATAATATATTTTCTTATATATTTTTATGTATATACATTAATTATAATGAATATATGTCATTCTGAACTGCCAAAACAGACTCAAAGTACTATAACATACAGTTTCTAAACAATTATATTGATATAAAAATAAAAATGGAAAGAAATGAATATTGGAAGATTTTGGTTGGCCGTGTGTGTGTAATACATGAAGGGAAGACGGTCAAAACTAGCTAAATTAATAAATACACATTTTATTGTGTTGCAATGTTTCGCCCCACTTTGCAGGACTCCATTAGAACTGAAAAAGATAAAAACTACTAAAATAATGTAAGGAAGTAACAAGAAATAGAAGTAAACTAAGTTATGGTTAAAATACTTGAAAATTGATGACAAAGTGAACAAAGTAAATTTATTTTCTTAACTTTCATAGAAATTTTCACATCTTTTAAGTCATTTTTAGGCATGACTTTGTTCTTTTTATGCTATCTATTCTCATACTTTTTAATATTATTTTAGTCATTTGTATCTTTTTTAGCCCTGAAAAAAAGGCGAAATTTTTTACTTACAATAATTATTTTATTTACTATTTGAGTTATTTTGACTATCTTTTTTTAATTAAGAAAAGAATAAATTGAACTTTGACGGCGTGTCCTACACTTTACATGACAGTAACTTTAGAGAAAAAAATATGATTTTGGATGAAAACTAAAACCAACAGTTAAAAATAATAATTATTATTATTTTGCAGAAGTTTTATAATTTTGTATAGTATGTATTTTTCCAATTTTTAATTAATCTCTTATAGATGGTGGTATGCGATAGTATTGAGTATGTGTTAAAAATAAAAAAAAAAATAAAAAAAAATAAGTAGCTTTTAATTTCATCTAATTAATATATAACCGGTGTACATAATAGATTGAACAAGAGGTTAACACAAAAGTCAATTGTAGTAGCTAAATACAAGAAAATCTGAAAGTAATTTCATATTGAAATCAAACTTTCTTTCGTTATAATTGTTATTTATAAACTCAAACAGCTGTTAAAAGTTACTATGAAGAAATCTATTTTTTAAAGATAACGAAGCAACTAACAAGCAAACTATCTCCGTACCCAGCTACAATTGTGTGAAATAAAATTGAGGAATTAAAAATACCCAAATACCTCATCAACAGCTTCCTAAAGGACTTGTCTTGTTGAAATGTATTGTGAAATCATTTCTAACTAGTTCATGAATGGTTGGCTGGAGTAGTCTGTTCTAAAATTTATGTTTTATATTCTTAAATAATATTAATTTTATTTTTTTATTAAAAGTAAGGTGGTTAAGAATGTTTAGTCAGGGTTGCTATATAATTACAAATATTTGTTTTGTTAAAAAATATGAAATTTACAATCATCTTTGGATATTACTTTTAATGTACCTTCATGCTGTTTTCCATTTTCAGCTACTTTTTAAATATTGCTCGATTTAATTGAATTTACCTCCCATGTTAAATATTTTTTTATAAAAATATATTTATTGATATTTTCGAGAATGCAAGGTTAGAAACTAGTGGCTTTGGGTGGTTAGGGAGTTTATAATGGAAGGAACGATATCTGGCGTTTTAAATAAATTTTTCAAAAGTGATACAGGACCGTCACTAAATTAGGGTTTAGTGGGGTGGGTTAATCGGGAAGGATCCCCTTCTAATATTTTTTTCTGCTTTGATCTCCTCATGTGGGATTGTGACACCTTAATTTGCCAGTTTAGAACTTATTATATATATTGTACATTTGATATAAATATATTATACAATATGATTCCTTTAGCTGTGACGGTCCACACTCATATAAAGCGTTATGATTTGGTATAATTATTGGCCAGTTCAATGAATTGTTTTTTCATTTCATCGTGGTTGTTTTTTATAGTGTTTTTTTTAATATGGTTTTATTGATGATGTAGGTATAAATTAATTAAATTATATAATGCATGTACAGTTATGATATACTAGACTCATGTGGATGAAACACAGTTATTTATACATAAATGATTTGTACAAGATTGTAAATCTTTAACAAATAAATTCAGTTCTATTCTATATTATAAAACATGTCAGTTCCCGACTATATTATTTAAAATATTATTAATAACATCTATTTGAGGTATTTCTGACATATTAACATATACCAAATATCTCGCGCTAAGTGAGATTTGAATTGGTTGAGTATATATGAATGAGGGAAAAGGTGCAATCATTCATTCATAGTCATAATCATTGATTGATGATTTTCAAGGACGAGATATTTCGAATTTTATTTTTCAAATATTTAATATCTTTTTTCTATACCGTGCCGTTTCAGGAACAGAACGCCTGAAAATGCAAGGGAAAAACTGCATAACTGATGATATGGTACTTTGGTTGCAAAAACCTGCTCACAGCGACGACCGAAACAGCTGATCTTTTGACTGATAGGCGTCGCTTGACTCGGTGAATTAATTAGCCCAAAGTCGTTATAAATCCTGTAAGAGTCATGTCATTCTCAAAAGAATTTGAATTTAAATTTCTCCTGAGATGATTAAAAGTGGAGTTTATAACATCGAACAGCGGGAGGTGACAATAAAGAAAACAACTTTATTATAGCCGTGGATTTCTACGATCCCGATGCTTCACAAGGCCTATTTTTATAAATGACTACGCCGAAGATGAGAGACGGTTCGTGGCTCATTAATAATTCTATAGTATCAAAGTGAAGGGGTCGGTACCCACATTTTGATATAAAATACGCCGAATTTCTCCCTAGTCTTAATAAGACGGCTCTGCGGCGCGGGTGGTCTCGCGATATACGATCTTGTCATTTAGAGGCACTGCGGGTCGCGTTGGCATCCTCAGAACTACAAATGAGCTGCTTGCTAGGACCAGACCTTGGTCACGTTTCTAATTTATACTCTGTTTTGAAAATAGTCCGTCTAACTAGACGATTATAGGATGAACTTTAGCAAGTAAAAGCTTTATTCTTAAATAATTGCAAGAAAATTATTTAGAAACTAAATTCGTTAAACTAGGACGGTCTGTAATAATACCAAAAACAATATTCCTTTTATAGTGAAGAAAATATATATATAAAAAAGAAGAGAATTGTTTAAACAAATTCCTTCAAAGGCGGGGTTTAATTTTTTTTTTACTTAATGATACATTTATCTAACTTAGATTCGAGTGCTAATAAAATTATGTAGGTCTGATAGTCCCTAAGATATTTCCCAAAATATAAAGAAAAAGTGTTAATTTAAAAAAAATAAATTAGAAATTTTGATAAACTGTTTTTCAAAAACTATAAGATTTAGTGTTTTCTCTTAACATTAAAATTTAAACTTGATAAATTAACTATAAAGTATTTTTGTGACTATCTTCTTAGGAATAGATATTTCTATGGTACATGTCAAAATATATTCACAAAATGTCGATTGCTCGTTTTTTGAAAAAAAAAAAAAGCTTGTTTTTTTAAAAATTTTATTTCGGAAAATATTGTACCTCAAGAGCTCTATTAAGCATTTAATTTGTGTAAATTTGAACTGCTTTAAAACATTTTTTTATTAATTTGTATCACGCAGTAAATAGTTTTAAAAATATTAATTATAATACAACAGGTGCTTCAACAATGGGTTTCCAATATTGATGCATGCCACAACCAATTGTTTTAGGAGTACCACAACGGTAGCCCTCTCTTATATACACTGCCACCTTTATAATAATTTCCGATATGCATGAGCTTGGGAGTCGTAATGCAAAAATCATGAGTTCATATCCCGGTCACAGCATTCCGAAATTTACATGCAATGTTTATAGAACAAACTTGGATGAGGAAAAACTGCATTTATCTTGGCACCAATTTACATTTTCCGCTGCACGAAACAACAGTACCTCTAACCCCAAAATTTCTCTATATATTTTTTCTATCCCTTCCTTTTGACACTACCTGATAACGCAACACTTTTTTTTTTCAATTCCTATTTGAATACAAGGTCTCATGATAAGCCAAGTCTATCTCACAAGGAGGAGAAAACACACTTACACATTTGCTTCCTAAAAAAACCTTTTCACCTGAGATATTTTTCCCATCGACTACTCACAATCAAGCAACTCTTTTGAAAAAGGAATCCAAAAAAAAGAAGAAATACTAGCTCCCGGTTGCCGAAAAGTGGTTGGGAACCTTGAGCAATGACGTTCGAATTCCTATCAGTGTAGCCATGAAAATTATTTATTTTATTTTTTTTTTTATATCTGAATTAAACTCTATTTTAAAAACAATGACTGCTTTAAGTGATATCTAATTTAGTTTTCAGAACAAAGAATACAGAGTTTTTCAGAACTTTTACGAACTATGGTATCACCTGTGATGATTTTAAATGTCTAGTCAAAATTTCTTTAAGAATTCGAGAATGTTTATCAATATAGTTATTTAAATGTATTTATACTGCAGGAGAATTCCAGATCTTAATAGTATCAATAGAAAACAGGAACCTGTTTTAAAACGATTTATTTTCAATGCTTAAATCAAAAGACTATATTAATCCACCCTCATTCTCGTGTTAGCTCTGATTCTAAACAACACAAAAAAAAACAGTAAAACTAAATTGCATCGTTTTATAAATATCAACTCTCCATATTTGGTTTAAATCAGTTAGAAGAGTTAGGGGTACTTTTTGAAATCATCATAACAGTCTTAAAAGTATAGGTTGAGTTACTAAAGTTTTGGTAACATAATTTTTATTTATAAATTCATTTGAACGCAAAAGCAAAATTTATTGTTGGACGGATCAAAATCTGCCACTATTTGTGGGGTAAAATTATTTTTTGTATATTGCTAAGAGGAAGTGTATTTAGTAATTAAAAACATTTTTTAAGATATAATTTATTAAAACCTTTATTTTTTCCTCTTAAGTCCTCCAATGGAGGACTAAATTTCCAATAGAGGAATAAATTTCCTCTAATGCTCCAAAGGAGGAATTCTTCAATTCTCATTATCACAGTCAAATAAATATTGATTGACCCAGTTGGGAATTGAACTCAAAATCTTTTGTAGCAAGTAAAAAAATTATTTTGATTATTAAAGGCCAACTTTATATTTTTTAAGCATTAAATGTTTTATAAGTTAATACCAAAAAAAAATTTTTTTATTATGGACTGTTCTTCTGCCGATTTTTTTAAACTTTTATTATATCGGTATGGGAACAACAACGCGCCAAAACATTCAAAGCCCGTGTTTTTTTTGTTTTTTTTTAAATTACATTTATCTATTATAAGAAATACCCAAGTCTTTGTGTTTGGAATTTGTAATAACCAACTTTAACTTTTTCTCTTTTATAATAAAATAAATGCTTATACTTAGCAAAAAATCTATTTGAGGGAATGGGTCTTAATTAGCTTTATGTGACTATACAGATACAATTAGTGAATGTGGCATTCAGTTTAATTTAATAAATTATTTTGATTATTCTGGAAGATTTTAGTCAGAAAACAAAATAAAAGAAAAACTCCAGAAACAAAAAATAAATAAATGAAGTAAGGGACTTGAGCAACCCGAAATCAGAATTCCAAATGAACCCTATTCAAATAGGACAAAGGGGGACCAAAAGTTTCACACTATACCCAAGGCCGGCAGTATACCGAGGGAGCCCATAGAAAAAGACTATAAGGTTCTCTACGATTATACATGCTGCACTAACATTGAGCAATATTTAAATTTATTGTTTTGTTTTTTAGTGCAAAAATGTAAATTATCGAAAAATTAAAATTTAAGAACATTTCCTTTTGAAAACTTCAGTCTTTCTAATTTAGAAAGTATGGACATTACCAAATTGTGAAAAAGCTAATCCTTAGCCTGGATTAATTATTGTTCATAACTTAAGTTTTTGGATGTTGTAAGCCTTAGTTACAAACGGATCCTTGTAAAGTTAATAAACACTGATCCGACGGGTAAACGCCCGAGGTGTAGACCGAAACGTAAGTGGGAGGGTTGTGTGATTAGACTGATCATATCGTATTTAAGTTTGGACGGCTGTTATAGGATAGAAGTAAATATACAGTGATCAAGACATTTTTATTACTATGTTGTTATTATTATATTATGAAATTAGTATTCTGAAAAAAATATTCTGTTGGGTCTAGGTCTGGGAGATGGCCTATTGATAATAACAACCATAATCCGTAGATCATGACTGAATCGTCAGTTATGTTAAATATCTGTCTTATTATTTTCTTTGAAAATATCACTTTTATCTTTGTTGATTCATACCAACCTGAGAATGGCTGAAAATCAATAAATGTTTATGAGATCACATCACGTGGAAAATATATTCATGGTTTGAACTGCAAACAGACAAAAGATATATTTTTTTAAATAGAGCCATATACTTTTTAAACTTAAGAAACTGATGTTGCCATTACTAATGTTTCAACCGAATATTTGGATTACTATTTGTTTCCTGTCTATGAACATGTTAGAGGGTATATTTTATATTTTTTATTAGGACATGTTTACATTTTAATTATGAGTTAGAAGTTTTTATTTGTTTTGATGATATTGAACAAATGGAGTTCAATTTTAAATCTAATTTTGTAACTTAAATTACAAGATAGGAAGTAAAAGTTCCTTCAAAGAATAATAAAATGCATATAGGTACCTACATTTTTATAAGAAAAATGGAATTTAAAAATTTAGAATATTGTACAGTCTGTTTCTTAATTGTACTTACTTTATCGTTTATTCGGTAGTAATATATAAAAATAATAGAGATGCCTATTACACAATATGTAGATTTAAGGACTATCTAGTGCACCACATATCTTAATATATTTACATTAAATCTTGGATACCGAAATCTAATAATCATATTGCTATGTAACATGGATCAAGTTAAAATATTAGTAGCGTCAGAAAAAACGCAAAGGCTCCAAAAAGTAAAGTTTACAAAAAAACAAAATTGAAAAATTTGATCTTTTGTTGTTAGTTTTTTTAAAGTTTATTAACAGCCTTATAGAGGAGTCCTGTTTCTTTGTTATAGTACAAGGTACATAGTACGCTTGAAATATATATA
>NW_027108914.1:3290845-3311217 GCF_000696795.3 Halyomorpha halys
TCTATATAAGCCCAAATATTTTAATCCTTTTTTTCTCAAGACCATACTTTTATTCCTAACTCGCCAAGCACAGATATGTAAATATATTTTATTATTTTCTGGAAGTACTTATTAAGTAATATATGTGTATAAAAAAAAAGATGTTCCTTGTTTGTATAGTTTATCTTTTTTTTTTTTCTTTTTTTTAATTGGACTATTTCCATTATATAGAGTAGAGTAAATAATATAACTCCAGTTTATAACAAAGATGAACAGTTATAAATAAGGCCGGTCTAACAAAAGAATAAGAAATAGGAGCATGAATTATAAAAGTTGAGTCATCGCATTGATAAACTCGAACATTCCGTATAAATGACTCATATATACTTGTTCAAAACATATAAATACACTATGACTGCTGGTAAATATTTAAATAAATGATACCCCCAAGCCCGTTTATGTCGCCCCATTGGTAACCGATGTTTATGCCTGTGACAACTTGCCCGAGCGACCTGCCATTTTGCCCCATCACCGCAGGATGTCCAGAGCCACAGATCCTTCCATCCTGAGGTAGTTTTATTTTTAGCTTTCCCTCTTCTACCTCTATTTATCAGCTTCTTTATATTCATTTATTTCGGGTCCTTCTTCCACCCACTCTTTTACGGATCAGCTCCTTTACATCTTTTTTCTATTTTCACCCTCTCAGAGGAGTATGTCGCCTTTCGTTTTAAATTCTCCGCCTCTTGTATCCCGCCTTCTAGGCTCTGTTGTTTTGTTTTTCTTATTTACCGTCGGTGCCTCGGTTCTCTGAGAGCACTGAGATCTTCAAGAAAATATTCCACTCGCTGATTTATCAAGCTCTTGGTAAATGGGACCTTGGAGAAAATTTCCATTAAATCATGGGGCAGGGAAAATTGTTTGAGTACTTGCGTACATTTTGTAAAACATTATAAAACACTTATATATTATTTTATAATTTTACATACTTAGGAGCATTAGAAACTCCATTTAATACCTATCTATTAAACATAATAATACATTTTTTATATTAGTAAATTTTATTACAAAATTTCAATAAACATCTTTAAACATTTTTTTACTAAAATATTGAAGATTAATTGAAAATATGAGTGGAAAGTAGTACAGTAGAAATGGAGATTTATCCTTTCTGGCAATTTTAAATTTTTCTTTCAACGTAGCACTAATTCTATTGTTTAAACCTTAAGCTGTATTTGTTTCTAGAGGTAAAAAAATTGAGTTTTAAAGTTGGAATATGAATAAATAAGTATTAAAACGATTTTTTTTTTTTAGATTCATTGTAACATACCTTCCACTAACTCATTACATTAATTATTAATCATGGTTGATTTTTTTTTACCAACATTTTGTCATTTAAATATCCACCAGTTTTATTATAAATTATGTAACTAATTTCGTTAAACGTATTTAAGTAATAAAAAAAGAAAGAAAAAGAAGAATATATGTTTTAAGATATTTAAAACAACCATTAAAAATGATAAAAAAAAAAAAAAATACGGACATTTTCAATATTTAATTTTTATGTAACTCAAGTGCCTGGCAGTCAAGCCCATTGTATAACTCATCGAATATTAAAGTTACGTATTCGATTAATGGACTGGAAAATTTCTTTTTCGGAAAAATAAATTTCTACAATTCAACCAAATACATTCAGTAGATCTTGTCTTGTACATAAATTGTCGAAACAATTAGTTCTATCAAATCTTGAAATCAATGCTTATAAAAGAAGAGTCGTCTTTCAATTTTCATATTCTAGATAATCCACTCGATTTTCCACATTTTAATTCCATATATTCTGTAAATATATTCACCATGATTTAAAATGCAGAAAGACCACAAAGGATAAATGTCATTGGTATTTGTTTTTTTAAGTTTATCAGATCATTAGCGTGGTTTCGTTGCATTTGGAGCAGAAATCAGTGTATTCCTAAACATGAATACTAAAATACAGGGAGTGGAAGATAAGATACTAAAAAAACTTTTAGGAATTAGACTTACTTTTCGGGAAAGGCGAAACCTCTTTCGATATCTGACTTAACTGTCTTGCTTGTAATTATCCGTTCCATATATAGCGTCATGATAAATTTGAAAGGTTTCTAAATTTGAGTACAAGAAACAATACAGTGTAAATTACATACATGCACTAAGGAAAAAATGACTACTATATTATAAATTCTGACAGTTTCATATCAGACAAATTCCTTTCCCTCTCCTCTCCAAATTCATTGAAGGGCCAACTTACCACATATTAGAGAATGATTTGAATTACAAATAGTAGTAAAAATTTGTTATCTAAACTCAAATCTGGGGCCCTGTTTAGTCAACAGATCTGTGAGGGTAAAGAACTGGTTTCCTAATTATCCTAGTTATTAATAGAATATGAACGGTCCATACTAGTTCACTTAGCTTCTGGTACGATCATATCATAAAAAAAATTTTGATTTTGAATACTTTATTCATTATTTAGTCAGCCTGAATTAATACGAGAAGTTAATAAATTAGTAGCCTAAAAAAAATACATTCATACATAAAATGTATTCAAATTTCAAGTGAATTTTAGTATTTTTTAAAGGGAAAGTAATTTAAGTACCTAATACAAATACAAATAAAAAAAAAATATATAAGAGAGATTGATTATTATGGGCTGAGAATGATGTAGAGTTCATTCTCGTTAAATCAAAATTTTTAGTATTTAAAATTTAATTATTGATCAGTATTTTTACGATCTGCCACAAACTTAGGCAATGAGTAATGTTGCTAATTGTACACATTTATACCAAAAATAAAAATACAAAAAAAAATAGAATTAACATAATCGAAAAAAGTAAAATAAATAAATCATAATATAAAAAAATAAATAAAATTGTAAACTGCACCTCATCACCTATGTTATGTCAAAACTTTGTCAAGTGTCCATGCTCGACAATCAAATATATTTATTCCCTGTCGTTCGAAAAATCTATAATTTTCCTTAAAAAAAAATAATACATAAAATAAAACCTCATTGTTCAATTTTATGCAAATTTAATCTTTAATAAGCATTCTTGTCTTATGCCTTCCTTGCTCGCACAACTCCATAAGTTCGTAACCATTCATCCGAATCTATTCCCGATAATCCAACGAGATATCTGAAAAGCAGATGGCAACGGGATCTCCTAAATTAAAATCACTATCATAAAAGCTATCATCATGTTTTATTTTTTTAATTCACATTTACTTGTTGTAATGTATTTAAACAGACAGTGGCAGGGCACAGTGGTAAGACACTGCGCTACTAATTCCAAGGACCTGGATTCATCTGGCTGTGACAGATAATTATTTAAATAATTATTCTGTTAGTGGAGCCGTGAGACGACTATGGGTTCCGCATATCGCACCAGCCTTATAATGTGGATACCCTAATTGGGGAAAATCGAGGGGTTTAGATTCTGACTAAATCACCTCCTTCCACAACCGTTAGTCTTGTAACTGTACTTCCTTATAAAGTATAGATTTATTTTTAATGAATGCATACAACTGCAATACTCCTCGTTCAAAACTATGCACATTTTTCAACATAATAATTTTATTAGAACAATTTTTATATAAATAACTATTTATTCAGAAAATAATAAAACATATTTCAAGTGGCCACATTTCATGGCTTTATTTATTTTGCTATAGTGCTGTACAAAATAACTTTAAAACCATTAAATTAGATTAGAATGCATGAATTTTATTTTGAACGATTTAGTATTAAAAATATATATACTTCTAACGCTAGTAAAACTATTTGTTTCAAATGATATATGAATCGTTGAGTATAAAATATGACATAATTCGTACATGGAATTTCGAGTTATTTAAAACTTCTGGGGTAGTTGACTAAAATTTTAGAAAGCGTTGTATCCAACTATTCAAAAGCGTTTGAAGTTAATAGCAGTAATTAATTACATAATATTTATTTTTCGAAAATTAATTTTTATTAGAACAGAATGACTTACGCCACTTTCACTCTCAACGGCTTACATAGAAATAATAATAGTGCAGCAACATAAGCTAAATCATAAATAAAATTATTAATCTTCCATATTATGTCACTTTATGATTCATAAAAAAAAAAAATGTAGAATAGCTGTTACAGAAAAGCCTTAAATGTTTTTTGTTATTTTTTAATCACCCATATACCAGTGTTTGTGTATCAGTAGTGTTGTAGTTGTAAGAGCGTGCCTTAGTGAGAGAATGCTCGTAAAAGAGGGTTTTATTGCTCGGTCAGTACTAAATAGGTCCTCACCAGGTCAAGGTCTTCTATATTTATTTACTAGGATATTTTCGCTTTATCAAGCTTCTATACGAACCTCTTACGTATATATTTAAATATTTCATTGGAAAAATTATTTTAATTTTTTTTTTTTAATGTGAAAGCATCTATTAGAAACCTACTGCACCATTTAATCTACACCATATAACCTGTTTATCTATACGTCCCTCAGTCTGTAATAAATTTGTTTAAGATTATAACCGATCGAAATTTAATCCGATTTTGACGAAATTTTCATTGTTGTGGTTGGTATATAGTTGGTTCTATATCGAATTTACGTATTTTATTCGTCACATATATATTTCGAAAACGCCTAGTCGTCCAAATTTGAAGGTAAGTTGGGAATAAGTAGAAAAGGGTTTAGTATGTTAAAAATTGTTTTTCGTGCTGTGTAAGTTCTTGTTTCCAAAAACTTGTTAAAACCAATGATTATTAATATTCATTCCACTTTTAAATTTTTTTTTTTTATATCGTAATGAAGACATAAAGTTCATTTAAAATATTGAATTTTATGGTTAAAGTTTTCTTCAATACGACATATTAAATAAAAAATTTGTACAGCTTTTAAATATTTTCAACAGGTATCAATGTTAAATTTCAATAATGTTTTTTAAACCATTTTGTAGTTATATCTATATTAAAAAAAAAAAGATAAAAGTAGCCCCTTTACTTTCAAATAAGTCAATATTTTTATCATGCTGAGACTAAAACATTAAAATTGAAGTAGTTTTTTGGAAAAAAAAAAATTAAATTTCTAAATTCCTCTAGAAATGAAAGGATTCGTCTTACAAGTTTTTAATATTAATTTTAATTCATTATTGATGTATAATGCATTTTAATTAGCATAAAAAACATTTTTATACAAAAGTATTTGTATTTGAAAATAAAGTTGAGTACGTAGAAATAGGTTACAAGAATAGAATGAAATTATTCTTTAAATTTGGTACATAAAATAGGAGTCCAAAAATATGTTTTGAAAATGTTTATTCCCCCTAATTTAGAACCATTGCATGGGATTACTTTTACTTAGAATATATTTAAATTTTAAAGAAAGTTAAAATTGGAATCTAGTTTTTAAAAAAAATTGAAATAGAAATCTATTAACACAAATAATGAAAATTTATTATCTTTACACTTCAACGTTTTAGCCATTAAGGCCATTTTCAAGGATCTGTTAGTTAAAAATTTTTAATTACATTTCATTCATTATGAATGAATTCTAAAAACATTATGAAAAATTACATTTCCTACCTAATTAACACTATCACAGCCAAAAAGTGGTTATCACATTATTGCAGACCATTATGCCTTTGTCAATTACCAATAAAACTTCTTAAATTAGGAAACAATATCCACTAATAAATTAATTTTTATCATAATGTTCTAAATTACCTATTATTTTCACAGTTACACTTATTAAAATAATTAGTTTACAAGTTCTATTTCACCTAATCACTATATCAACATTACATTGAGTAATCTATGTATGAGGGTTTGCCATATCCTCATTTTATTCTAGTTTATTTATGCATTCATATTATTATTTAATTATATAGTAAATTATATGTTGAATCTGTAGGAAAAAAAATAAAAGAATTTAATGGGATGTTTTGTAATTTACACTTAAAACATGCGATGGATTGAATAAATAACAGATATAAAGTTGTTATAAAATTTAATTTACCAGGAGAAACCATCTTAAAATATTCCACCCTATTCCATGGGAAATTCCATAATTAAGTTCGCTGGAGAATAACAGGAGAACGTTAAAAATAAACAATACCCTCAGAAGACAGACCCACTGTTACTTATTACCCAGCCAATATTATATTGAAATTCCCAAAAATTTAATAGGTCAAGGGAGGTAAATGTATATAGTTGGGGTATTCATGATCTTTAGATTAACAAGTTAAAGCCGAAAAAACTTAGGTTAAATGGACAAATATTTTCTTCTTGAACCATGCTGAAACGATGTAACATATAACATGGTTGAGAGTTTGTTAATAGATCTGTTAAATGGAGAATGATGTCACGCAACAGACCAGCTGAGCTCGTCACCATTTTCTTTGTTTTATTTATACGATATTTATTTATCAATGATTCATTCATGAATAAGGGTCGTATCCATGGTAATTTTACAAATTAGTTTCAACTACAGCTAATTTTTGCCCATCTCTGCACATAGTTTGTGTTTTAATTGTGTTAGTATTGTTTTTGGATATTTTTATAAAAAATAAAGCAATGGATGACAATAATAATAATGTAATGACAGTTGTCAATTAGCTTAGCTTGATTCTGTTCCTCACAAATTAGAAGATCAACAAGACACTCAGTAGCCAAACTTTCACACATGTTTTACTTTTCACTTATTTTAGGCATCTGGTAATAAATTAATCAAAACATAGAGGTAAACAATAACATGAAGTTTTAGAAGGAAAGGTGATAAAACAAATTGCTCAAAAAATCCATTTAACATGAATTTAAATAGGGCTGCTCACAATCCTATACTTATATCATTTAACATGGTAAAACATTTTACATTTAACACAACATCATGAATAGCAATAGTGCGTGTATTATTCTCAGGTTTCAATTGAGACAAAAGTCCTGAAATTATTGTAAAACCTGCACGCTTGTCAGCCCAGGTAAGATTCCGCAAGCTGATAGTGATCTGAGTGTAATCCTTCCAATATATTAGGGAGAGATAAGGGCAGTCTGACAAGGAATACCGATTTCGAAAGCGGGAGGTATAATTTATAAAAGAGACCTTGGTCCAGGATATAAGAGAGGCATATTTTATTTAAATTAAAGCCACCCCGGGTATTGGAATAAGAAAGTAATACTCTTATACCCGAGTCACGCCTGATAAATTCATGAGATGATTGGTCTCAGAAAACCAGTATTCTGTTCCTGAGATCCAATCAGGTGGGGATGGGGCATGGCTGCCTCTCCATTGAAGGGAGAGGAAGGGACAAAAAAAAAAAAAAAAATGGAAAGGATTTGGGACTCTCGTGTTCATTAGCGTATTTGGATTTTGAATTTATTTACTTTTTTTTTTTCTCAAAGGCTAAAAGTGTCTTGGAATGGAGGAAGTCCTCATCTTTGTTTTTTCCGTAAATTAGTTAGTAAGTGGTACAACTCTCTCTTCTTCTACGAGTTATCTATTAGTAGAAACGAACCCATAAAATAAATCACTTAATATATTATAATATGTTAATTTGAGAGGCAATAGTGTCAAATTATCACTCATCAATTATATACCTTTTTATTTTATTTTTCTATTGTCTTCATTCTTCCACCTCTTCCTATCTTGAATATCGATTTTCAATTTGATGTAAGTAACTATCATCTTTCTTTAATTTGATTATTCCGCATATATTTATTGCTGATCAACACAGTAAATTAATCAGCTGTCTACAATATACCTTATATTGATTAATATGTATTAAAATTTTACTTAATATATTTATTAAACTATCAACAACCAATTAACTTGATTAGTTGAAATCGTCCATGGTAGCTATGAGACATTAGAACTGTGGTGGCAGTGGGGGTTCAAAATAAACTACCAGCAAGTAAGTATTAAATAAAAAAAGCATGACATATTTATAAATTAACCAAATCGTTAAGCATTCACCTTCTGTTGCAAATATTTCCTCGACTGCTACAACCACTTTTCCAATTTATTCACATGATTTTGCCTTTTTGACACTCTTGAAATGAGATATTAAATATAAATTAACAGAATCTACATACCAGGTTATTAACATTTTTTTAACGACATATTTCGTAGTTACATTATTATTTGTCTGTTTAACAGTATAGCAAATTATTACCGTAATTGCATTCTTCAATAATACTATTTGATCAGTAATCAAATACGAAATGAAAATTCTCAGCAATGCAGTTACTAAGAATACTGCTATGACCGTAAGTAAATCCACCCAGTTCCAGGCATGGACGAAGAAAGAAGTGGGGGTATAAGACCTCGAGGATTATCCTAGTCAATAGCCTGGAGTATCCTGTATGTAAATACGATCCTGGGATACGATGGATATGTCGCTTTGATTATCTAGGGGGTATAAGAATCCGAGTGAACTTATTTCCAGCATTATCGTTTGCATTGTAAGTTTCGTTCGTGGCTGGAGAAGTATGGTAAATAGGCTCCGAGTTCAACAGAAATACTTTTCAGGATTTAGAAGTTTGCAATAATTTATTATTTTTATTGAATACAATAAGAAAAGCAAGCAGTAAATATGATATAATGGTTGTTGTTTGGTAAACAAATTTTCTATTATATGTATAAAGGAAAATCAGTTTCTAAACATAAAAAGTGGGCAAGGTTTTATGCACTGTGAAAGATAAATTATTTCTCGACTTTTTCATTACAACCTTTTTTATTTTTTATTTTTTTATTGCAATATTACATTCTGCCACATTTAAGGATAATAGGTGTGTAAGTACAAGATCATACCATATATACATATTAACTAAAAATAAAATGTAAATAAATAATAATAAAGAAATAAAATAAAATAGTTAAGTATAAAGTAAAATGGATAAAAATAAAATTATAGACATGGACGGATAACTGAGTTAAATAATAGAAAATAAGAAAACAACTGAGCTAAATAATTAAAATAAAATATTGAACACAGTTATACCAATGTACAATATTTACATTCTCAGGGAACCTCAAATCAAGCCCTACCACCCAAATGTGGATGGCATGGCAGAACTCCAGGATCTTCGTTTCTCTCACAGCCACGTCACTGGTAATTTATTACCCTAATTTCAGATTTTTTTAAGAGATGTGCTAGTACTTTATCAGATTTTTCAGGACTCTTCTGATTAGTCTATTATAAAAAGTATAATCAAAATCATCATTAAATGAAAATATAGAATTTAATTAAAGCGAATTATTTGTTTTTTATCCATTATATCAATAAAATGTAACTGGCGGTATAAAGGTGTGCAAGTAAATAGGTCAGAACAACCCCATTCTCTGATTCTGTATTTTTTTTTTTTGGTAATATCTATTTTTTTTAATTGCCTTTTATAGTAATTATCCTCTTTCTGTAGTTCTGAGGGTGATTACCCGCTGAATGAAATGAAAACGCACCCTATTTACAATTATAATTTGTACAAAAATCTAAAGAATTACTGATTGTCAAAGATGTTGGATTTTATCCCAGGTCTTTTGCAGTTGATGTGACAGTTACATAAGCGTGTGCAAACAGTTGTAATATTATATAGATTATTATATTTATGATATAATCAGCTTTAAGGTTACAGAGGATTTAAGTTTTGCTAGTCTTTTAAATTTTGTACCTTCATCGCTCTAGTTTTTAAGTAGGTATCACCGTACAAAATCGTAAAAATTTTCTGTTCACTCCTATTGGTTTCACTACCTTCATACCTTCACCGAACTCTTTTGGCGACCCATTAATAAGTTACACCTCATCTTCGGGAATTTCATTAAGGACTGGCAGTATCTTCAAAAATATAAAACTGGAAACGGCTTTCTGCCAATTCGGACTAATCCGGTTTCCCCGGTTGATCTAGACCGGCGATTGGTTTTCATGCAGACCGAGAGAAAGAGAGAGAGAGGGAGGAGGGAGAGAGATCTAGTGGAGGAAAGATTAAATGGCCTACACGAGCGGGATTAGATGGAAGGAAGTTTTCCCGAGCTTTCCCGGAGCTTTTCCCCTCAGCCGGGTCCCACTTTCCCGATGGCGGCTCCTTATTACTCTGCCCCAGCAGGGGCTGGCTTTTTTCCGCATCGGAAAACTTTGTAAGCCCTGGCAGCCTTAAATCGTAGCCTGGCTAGGGCCCGGTAAAGTCCGCCGGCTTTGATTGGTTCTCCCTCGGGAGGGTAAAGTATCTTTTCCTTCTATCTACTTTACTCATAGATGAGATACAGGTTTATTAGATGATGCAGAGGAAGCAAATACTGTGATATATTACTCGGAATCCTGCTTTTAGTAAATTCATTAATTAAATTAAAAATAATATGTAGGCAGGTATATAGATATTTTTTTTAAATTATAGAATTATAATACCTACTCTCCTTTATTACAATTTAGTAATATTAAACTAAAAAAGTAGAGAAAATTTAAGAGGTTGCCAAAAGAAGTTCAAAGGCAGAAAATGGCCATATCAAGTTTGTTTTATACGCTTTTTGAACATTTTTAAATTCTTTCTTATCCAGATTATATTATCCATATTAAGTATTCATAATCAACGGTCCACACACATTCTATAAGACTATCAAAATGATGTTATAGGATATAAATATTTACTCTTCGCCGTTAACCCATGACTTCCTGCCCAACATGTATCCTTTAATAACACTCCATTTATTCCTGTCGGACAGATCCGTTACCTAGAATCACATCTGGACAAACGACTGATTTGGAATCCTCATACAAGACAGATAGAGAGAGTATTGAAATTGTGTCAAATTGGATGTACAATCTTTAAAAAAATTAAAACCTAAGAAAACTCGCTGCACACAATTAAGATCAACAAAAATAGAAAAAAATTCCAGTGTTTACCCACCTTACTGGTGAGAGAACTTCCTGATAAACAAATTAATGAATACATACTTTTTACGCAATACATTTTTTGTCTCAAAAATGTTCGAAACATTTAGTCTAAAACCATTTATTAGTCGTTTTAAATTATGTAAATTGATTTATAAAATTTTTGGAGAAAAAAATTATTATATGTGAGCAAAGTTATTAAAATCATATATCTTATGTAGTCAAAAACTACCAACTTCTTGTTCTATTGTATTGATGGCAAGACCGTCGTGCAGAAGTTTTGTACTAGCAGTTACTTCTTGGAGCTTCAATGCCAAGCAAGGAATTTCCTGAACTAATTGAAGAAGGGAGGGGACGTCTAATATCTTCGAGATTAGCTAACCCGAAAGGGACAGCGAATAATTGAGGAAGTTTTCCAACGGGGCTGTGAAAACTTTGTCAGGGCTCCCCTCCCCCACCGTTGAGGAAAATGGCAGATTTCCCAGGGGCGAGACGTATTATATCCGCCCGAGATTAAATTTTTACATGCTCTAATAAGAATACTAGCGCGCCAGACCTCGTCTCTTTGCAGATCTCTGTTTAATTTTCTCCGGATCGTCTCATTTCCTCCGTCTGATAAATTAGTTCAACTGTCAGACTGCCCAGTGCACCTCAATTATGAAATTGGATTGAGAAGAAACCTCTTCCCCATCCAAGTTCAATTAGAAAATTCAATTATACACAAAAGACTAGATTAGGTTAAGTGAGATTTGTATTGGTATATATTTTAAAAAGAAATATATTTCCGAGTTATGTAGTGCAACTACCTTCCTCCGATGACAGGCTGGTAGAAAAATAAATGCTAGTAAGCCTTGGAAGGAATCATTTAAGTACTAACAACTGAAAATAAAAAAATAAAATTGAAAATGAACCTAATAATTATTTAATTAAATCAAACAATCTCTTGTATTTTTTTTTTTTTTTAAATGAAATGAAAAATCCATCTTTATGCTGAGATAATTGGTCCCCTAAGAATAACAGTTTGGATAATTCGAGTATTATTTGTCTGGCTACATTATAGTTAAGTTTAACAAGATTTATATGTATATTTACACAAGCTTGTATGGGTATTTATTATTGACAAGTAAACGGAAGATTGATAATTAATTGAGGTTTACATGAAGCTAAGGAGGAAGCGAATGGACATGAGTAAACAAATCAAAAATTTTTTTTTTCACCCTTCAATTAATTTTATAATCTCAAACAAAGAACCAGTACATAATAGACATAAATATCCTTTCCAATTATAAAATTTCCAAAATAAGGTAGCACAAACTATGAATCATTTTTCAAAGAAAGCAGTTCAATGGGGAGGGATATGCAAATCAATTGGTAAAGAACTTTTGTTTATCAGGTGGATAGATGAAGGAAGGGTTGGGATGGTTAATAATAGAGGTATCCACGATTTTTTAAATGTAAAATGCTTTAACAGATTAAATGTTATAAGAATAGTAGCCCAATTTAAAGTCCATGATATATGTTGAATGCAGAGGAGATCCTACCGGAATTTCTGGGCAACTTTTTTCTTACCTTACTTTCTTGGACATTCCAATTATTATTTTTATCCGTTACTTTATTAGAGTTTTAAAAACGACAAAAACAAAAACTCGAACTACGAGCAAGAATCTTATCAAAATGACGACAGACAAAATGGAACCTAGCTGGTTTGCTGCCTGAAACCATTCTCTATTTTGCAGGCCTAGTAACAGACTGTCAACCATGATAAATTTTATATTACTTTAATATGTTAAAAGAAGGAAATATTTCTCCATTTAACACAATTTTTTCTATTTAACATGTTAAACTAAAGGTTATATAATAAGTATTCTTTCAGTTCTTGAACATTAGAATAAGAATGCACCTAGAATGTATTTTCTTCGGATAATAGGAAGGAGCTAACATAGCTCGGAATAACAGTGAGAAAAAGGAGAAAGTCTGAGGATACTGAAGATGAATCTTATAGAGCAGATCATTAATATTTTTATTTATCAAAATAGTAAATGAAAACTATTTATGGTTAACCAACGTTTCGCTCCACTTAACAGTTTAACTCGTAATCACCAGTCCTCCATAGAATAAGCATTTGTTCTTTTTAGTAGCTCTGTGATATTGTATCAATAAATAGAAATGTTTTGATCTTTTGTTGGAAAACATATGTCCATTAACAACTACAGTTTACCTTTTTTGGAGTGCATTTAACTTTAAATTTCCATTCCTAACAAAGAAAAATTTAGCGTGGAGAAATTATTGAAAACATGCCCCAGATCATTCATACTTGTGATACATTTGTTTTAAATATTTGGTTTTCCTTAATTTTTATGCTTTACCCCCAAAAGACAATCGAAACTTAGTTTTTGAAACAGGTGAGCCATTACTTTACTAAATTTGTCATGTCCCTTCTGAATAGCTTTTCAAAACGTTGCTGTACCTAACTACAATAAGTAATGAAAATCGTTGTTAAATTAAAATAATTTTATTTAAGACAATTATTTTTTTTTTTTATATTTTACATCATTAGTTATAGTAGTATGCATAAGTTTAGAAACGTCTGCAATACATATGTAAGTAAACCATCTCTCTGTTTCATAAATTTTCACCCCAAACTCATTGTTAGAACCTTCTAACTGGGATGTATGTATTATGTATCAGGTTAATATTTATTTTTTTTTTAAATCCAGATTGGCTAGTTCCCAGCGTCTAAAACTTCGATTGACAGGGTAGGGAGAGAAAAAGAGAATCAATCCCCTCACCGTAGCAAATAAAGGATATGAAAGGAAAAAAATAATCCTCAATGATATACGTTCATCGTTTTATTTAGCATAAGGATTAGCAAGGACAGAAGCCATTTTATAACCTTTCCCATCAACTGAATTTACATTGAACTGCTCAATTTTATGTTCTGTGCAACTTGAAAAAAAGTTGTATAACTGTAAAAAATTAACGATTTCCCTTAGTTAACAGCAATAAAAAAAAATAGGTTAATATAATGTATTAAAGAATTTGATAATCTTCTTCAGAAAAAAAGGTTAAATAATTTTCCCAAAGTATTTTTTTTTATTATATGGTATGGATTTATTTATGCTTATAATATTGCTATGAATGTATAACGTACTGATCATTAGAGAGTAAATTCATTTATTAAGGTTAGAACTTTCAAGTCTCGTTATTTTTCTTTGGCCGTGCGTTATGCGTGAGGTATTACCCTGGATCATAATTCGAACAAAAAATATTACAGTCCGTCGAACGTTTTCCGTTTTTTCTATTGAACGAGTTTGTTGGCAAGAGTTACTCTTACAGTATTTCCCGCGGCTTGTTAACTTAATGAGTAGTCCAGTTTTAGCCCACTTAGGGTTAACAATGCTGCGGCCAACTTCAAATTGGAAGCCGTTTTTATAGATGCACATTTTAAATAGTAATATTTTTAGTTAATTTTTATATTAAAAAGTTTAAGTTAATTTACTCTTTTCAATTCAATATTAGTAAAAAAAAAAGTTTAATGTTTGATCAGCCATGAACAAAATTAATAAAAATTACTTTTTAAAATCAGATGAAACATTGAGTTTTATTATAATACGAAAAGAAAACGTAAATGTTCCTTGGATGGCTTTGATCACTGGTAAAAATATCACATTTATTTATATCACTTAATTTCTGTAAAAAAAATGTAAAACAATAGCTGCCAAATCATAATGAATGCGATGACAATACAGACAGGACTAACTCGCTCATTTTACTTGGAAAAAGAAGTATAACGCTGAGGGTAACCTGACTTAAGTGAAGCCAAAAAGGCGTCCTTGTGTGCCTTTCTCGGGCGTGGCAGAGGAATAGAGGAAGAGTATAACCCAATTACTGGCTGTCTTCTGTTACAGTTTGAATTAAAATCGTCGACATTCCTATTAACCTCAACGTAATAGTATCATGGGCGTGGCTTTTTTTTTTGGCTTCACATTTGCTTTAAAGAAGAGTAGCGTTATAAAAACACCCTGACATTCTAAGGTTGCTAAGGGCAGTGTGGCCTTTTTTCATAATCTAAACGACTCTAGTCATGAATTTTTTTGTTTTAGTTACTTATACATGAAATACCCAGTAAGGAAAATATTGTCGTCTTGCAAAGTTTCGAATCTGAGTTTTCAACGCAAATACTTACTTTAAATTTGATTCCTAATAACAAAGTCCCGAAAAATGGTCTGTATGATTCTGAATATACAACATACATAAATAGGCTAGCTAAAAAATGAAAAGTATTTCTTAGCCAAATTATGAATTTGAGGTGAACCCCGGATGTGAAAGCCACTTTTTCACTAAAATTTACTAAGATATTTTACTATTCCTTCAAAACGGTTTCATCAATTTACAATATAGTGGTCAGCTAATATCAGCTAAATGGTCTAGCTCGTTGAAATACTTAGTTGCCAAATCAACAAAAAAACTTAATATCAAATTTGGTTTTTATTATTAAAATTTAAAACTAATTGAATTTTTTTTATTTTTATTTTTTTCTCATTCATTTATTTATTTGTATTCTTATTTTATTTTAACATGAATGTGATCATTCATCACTAATATCTATTGCCCACAACCGTGTGGCAGATTGTAACATCTATCAATAAATAAAAAGTATTTTATCAGTAAAAAAACTAATTGACACCCTGTGATCCAGTTAATGAAATAATGTAAACTCCACTTTACTCCAAATAAAAGGGTACGTTTGAAAGGAAAGAAATATAATATTGTCAAGTAAAATATAATTTTTCTTTTGTAGAAAATGTTAATTTATATCAGCAATTTGAAAGGGGAAAATTTAAATGTTGAAATAAACTAAGATTTTGGTATGGAATTTTAAATTTTTCAAGAAAACTGTTTACTTTTCAAAAGTGGATAGATTAACTTTTGATAGGATATTTCTCAAATTATCTTGGATAGGTGTACTGAGAGGGAATCAGTAAAAATTAAATTATACTTTTACTCCTCATTATATTCATGATGATTTTAAAATAATAAAGCTCATCATTAATAATTCATTAATATCAAATTTGTATTATTACAATTCACTTCATAAGTTCTTTCAGTTATTTTTATTATTAATATTTTTTTTACTTGACTTTCATTTTAGTATTAGGTTAATTGAATTATTAGTTTGTTGTTTTTTGACTAGAGATAAGTTCATATTGTATTCTTCTAGCTTATAAATCATAAGCCTCCACAGCATAATAATCAAAAGTGTAACTAATAAATTTCATTTATGTCTATCATGTTATATGTTATTTCGGCACTAACTGATAGATGCTGTCATCTGGTCGGTCCATATTGGATGTACATTTCTGAATAAATATAAAAGCAAAATGAATTATATTTAATTACTTGAGAGGATTCAAAGCCACTCACTTATATCTACTGCGACGTCCGGGAGAGGTGGCGTAGACATGGACGTAGCTTTCGACCCTAATCGAGACATTTAATCTAACTACTCCAAGGTACGATGAACCCGCGAATCAGCCGCCAGATGTCGGCTTATCCAAGGCAGTCAAGAGATCAGCGCTATTATAGTCATGGATGCCTTGCATAATCAACATCCGTCGATTTTGGTAATCTATAGGATCCAACCTCCTTTCATGGTCCAAGATAGAATTCTTAAGATTTTTAACCCTAAAACATCAGATGTAATCAAAACTAGATCATTTTTTCCTGTTTACTATTAAAACATATTCCTATGACAATTTCAAAAAATGTTGTTTTAAATCATAATTAATTTTATTTTATTTTTTTGAAACCTTTAAAATAATTTAAATAAAACAACCTGCTCCGCTCAAGATAAATAGCTATAAAAGGCTGTATATACTCAATTATACAATATATCATATTAATTAAAAAAAGAAAAGTAAATAAATAATGAAATTAAAAATGAAATAAAATAAAATGGATGATAATTCAAAAAAAAAAAGAATGCACAGTGGATATAAAAATAGAGGGAAGTAAATGAATCAAATAATAGCTGAATAAGTTCATAAAATAGATATAAAATAAAAGACATAAAATAGAATATAAAAAAATCATGTACATCAAAATAATAACAATAACACATTGATAAAAAAAAAATATTATAAATCGTTTACCAAAACTAAGTTTTAGCATGCGGTATGTGTCTGTAACAACTTACTTATTGATCACTGTGACTTATAAATAACGATTCCAATAAGTTGAAATTATTAATAATAGTTCTGATTATGCTGTAGAAATGCAATATGAATACGTTTAAAAAATGTATCATTATAAAATCTAAAAAAAAATTATTCTTAATTTAAAACAAATTTGATCCTTTTTTCCTCTCAACTTTATTCTTTACAACTTTTCCAACACTTCGACCCTCAGGCCATTCTCAAGGATACCTACAAAAAGCTTTTTTATTTTTATATAACAATTTCATTATTTCCTTCAAACTACTCACTGATTTCTTTGGCCCTACCTTCATATTGATGTCATTTCCTTTTTCAAATCTTAAAAATGCAGGCTAATTGCCTTTGTCCCATTTTTAAATAATTTAATCATTAAATTAATATCATAATAACATTATAAAATTTTGTTTTTTAAAATTAGATTTCCTACTTACATAACCTTTTCTAAATATTTTTTTCCTAGATTTAAACCTTTTATAAAACACTTTTCTTCCTTCTTTCATTTACATTTGCAACTTAAAACAGAACCTACCTTCAACAAGTTAAAAAAAAATTGTTAGATGGCCGAGTGGCGATCAATAAAGGTATCGACATAGTAAAAGAAAACTATTTATTGTTAACCAAAAAAAAATTTCTTGCGGGTAACAATTAATAGTTTTATTTAACTATTTTGGTACCTTTATTGACCGCCACTCAGACTATCTTGCCACAATCTGCATCATACGGCCAATTATCTCTTTCTAAGATAAAAAAAATACGATATTTTCACGTACCTCAAAGATAATTAATTCTCTTCAAATAAAAACTTATATGATCGAAATCTGATGAATATTAGTCAAGATAAATCGTATTGATCCACGTGTATTATGAAATATTACAATATATGTTAAATATACATGTAGTTAGATTGAGAGGTGTTTTGACAACAATATCTCTTGAAGGGAGGGTAAAAATATTTTATTTCTTAACTATACTAGAATATTTTTATTTTCTCCTTATTATATTATGAAACATACTTTCTTAATTATTAAGGTTAAACTTGTGTTAAAAAAATAATTTATTGATTATCAAGTTAGAAATTTAGTGGTGATGACCCCTTAAACATTGTAATTGTTAAATTACGTTCTGGTTTTATTAAATAAATAAATTCATCTAATTCATTATGGAATAATATGAAAACTTCTGTTAGTATCCATATATCAAGTAGATCTTTTTTTTCTTATTTTTTCTCAACTAGATTTAACCTTTTCAATTACCTGTAACGTATGGAGACATAGGATATAATTTTTTTTTTTTGTTTTTATTCAAACAATCTTATGTCTACTAAATCCACATTTCTTAATATTGAAGGTGTAGATACAAGTTTTAAATTTTAGTAACCTTTTGAGTGAAATGTTTAATCACAATTTTCGAAATTTGCTGTAGGTCCTCAAATTTTCTAACTTTTTGATTTTTCAAATTATGGAGAAAGCCGGGAGGTTACCCTAAATTATCTATACCAAAAATTTTTTAAACAGATTTAGTTAATTAATGCTCTTTCAAATTAAAATGTTAAAAAGCTATTTATAAATGTAAACTTAATCTGAATTAAATAATACAATATAAATACAAAAGCGCACTTTCAGTTTGGTAACCCTTCGAAAATACTAGGAGATATTTTTTCAATATTTATTTTGAAACTCACAAAATAATAATTTATAACACTTTCAGAAGCTGTAACATAACTCTTATCACTGGTTGTCAGGAACATTAATGTTCTCATTCACGTTAATTTAATTTAAATTAATTACCTACATTGTGATTCAATTATTTTTGTTATGGTATATCGATGATTATTAAAATGTGATAAATGTTCTAAAAAAATAAAAAATAAAGAATACCTAATAGTGAAGTAGTTAAATTTCGAGTTGTGCTTGTACCCAAAATTCATTATCAGGTAGATTTACGACACTTGTACCCTCAGGTATTGACCTCAAAGTAGTCAGGTCAACTCTTCCTTTCGTTGTGACCTATGTTAAAGAGTTAGGTAATTTCGATTTTTCATGGGTGTTTCCCTTTTTTTTTTTTTCTTTTTTTTTCTATGGACTGTACCTTGGTCGTTTCTAAACTAAACTCATGGCAAACATTCGTATACGATTCAATGAATTAGGAAATAATTTTAATATACATGATTTCAACTAGTTCGATAACAACGTAGAACTTACATAAAATCTTGTTAAATTGTTAATATTTTCTTTTTTACTTTCGTTTTTACTAACTTTCGATTTATAAAAACAAAGTTATATATAATTTATCACTAGTCCTCCATTCTTACTAACATATGTTTCCTTCAATCACTTTATCCACTACCCAGAATCAAAAAGAAAACAAACACTCGTTGATTAATTCATCTTGCCCCTAGTTACGTGATGGGCATTCCTTGGCCCCCTCCCAGAAGGGCAGGAAACAACACCTGGGAAAGAAATTAGGAACTCGCTGCACCACCGTAGTTTGTCAGGCGAAGCACCGGAAAACAAATGAGTACATAGGATAAATTAATTAAATGCTTATACATCCCTGATTATAGATAATTAAAAAGAAAAAGTAACAATTCTCGGAAGATGATGACTATTAGAAAAAATTTTCAGGAATTTCAGAAACGGTAAAAATTGTTTTTATAACTACCCTATTTTATCCGAACAATTATTCCGGCTTCCTTGAGTTTTAGCTCATTTATATTTTTAATTTACATTCTACTCAGTAATTAAAGAAAAAATGTTTAAATAAAACATTTCAGTAAAAAAATTAAAACCTAAACCACTATCTTCATTATAATTGGAAAAATATTTCAAAAATTCAAAGAAATAGTATACAATATCTGCTAAGGGTCATTATATGTAGCAATTTGAGGAACAACGAACACCTTTAAAACTTTCCTACATCGTAAATTTATGATTTGGATAAGTTTTCCAACCTCATATTGCCCATTTTCAAATCCAATTTCTAAAATCCTTCATTAAATATTCTCAACAAAGTTTAAAAAAAATATTATAAATCATATTATTTAATTACAAAATTTAAAAAAATAAAATGACATGACAAGAGTTTGTAATTCCAACCTCATATTGCCCATTTTCAAATCCAATTTCTAAAATCATTCGTTACGTATTCTCAACAATCTTTAAAAAAAATATTATAAATCATATTATTTAATTACAAAATTAATAACAAAATTAAAGACATGACAAGAATTTGTAATTTGATGGACGGAATTTTGTTGACCATTTGACGAGTATTAGACTACTCTAATTATTGAAC